>NC_142525.1:17922315-18222315 GCF_964205215.1 Stylophora pistillata | reverse complement strand
AAACAAACGAATGACAAGTGAAAACCTTAGACGAGATTGAAGTCTATTTAACTCCCAAGAAACAGTCTAAATGGAGTATTGTCTTTCAAAACTGTTCACTTATCCAGAAAAAAAAATCCTAAGAGTGCACTGTCTTTCAAAATTGTTCACCTATCCAACACAAAGTCCTTAAACTTAGCTAGCATTCGTACAGTTCGAGATGGTCTACTCTTTGGCTCAGTTGTGGTTGCTGTGTCAGCAACTGAGGGTGGGACCACACGATCCGCTAGGGTTTCAGCTCCAATAGAGCTGTCCGGTTCCTGTGGGGTTTTGTACGGCTTAACGAATGAACCGTTTCTCCGCTGCACTGTACCATCAGTCGATTTCAAGGGTAGTTCTTGCCCTTCCTTTGTCTGAACAGTGTAAGGATTGGGCTCAAAATTGGCAGCTAACTTTCCAGATTGCTTGGTGTTCTTGAGAAGAACCTTGTCTCCAGGTGCAATTGGGTTGTCGACAGCATGCCGTTGTTTGTCTCCATACATTTTGCCTGCAAGCTTTTGATTCCAGTCACGATATCTCGTGCTCTCATCCAGAACACTTTTGTTTGGACACAACTCTGGAAGCTTTGACTTCAATTCCCTTCCAAACATAAGGAATGCTGGGGTTGCCCCTGTACTACTGTGAGGGGTGGTTCTATAGGCCAACAAGAATTTATCCAATTCATCTTTCCATTTCTTGCCTTCTACTTCAGCTACCTTGAGTGATTTTAGCAAAGTTCTGTTCTGGCAATCCACTTCGCCATTAGCTTGAGGCCAAAGGGGTGGAGATTTCCGGCGCTGGATGCCATGTGTAGCCAGGAAGTTTTCAAATTCCTCTGACACAAACTGCGGTGCATTGTCAGACTTGAGGCTGAATGGGTATCCATACTGTGTAAAGATTGGCGTTAACGCTTCCATCAACTTCCGGGAAGTGGTTGAATGCATGGTAACTACTTCAAAGAAACGGCTGTAGTAGCCAATTACTACAAGCAAGTTCTCTACAGAAGGAAGAGGACCTAAGACATCAATTGCTACATCTTGCCGTGGCTCAGAGGGTGGTTGTACCCGCTGCATAGGTTCAGGTGCACAAAATTCTCCAACTACTTGACATCCATGACAACTCTTGCAGACTTTTGCAGCATCATGGTCTATTTTGGGCCACCATTTTTGTTTCGCAGCCTATTTTTCATCTTCACAACGCCTTGATGGCCTTTATGTGCCAAGCGCGGTACTTCACTTCTGAGGCTTTGGGGAATTATAATCCTTGTTCCGCGCATCACTAGTTTTCCTAGCACACAAAGTTCATTCTTCACACTCAAGTAGTGAGGTATTTTACACTGTGACCAATCACCACTTTGTATGTAGTGCCTAACACTACATAGTTCAGGATCATTCTCTGATTCTCTTTCTACTTCCTTTGCGGTCATAGCTACTGGTGTACTTTCTTGTGCAAGTGCTCTAACGAAGTCGGCTTTCTCACCACTGTAATCTTTCCGATTCACAGAATTTAATCTTGAGAGAGCATCTGTGATGTTTGTCTTACCAGGGCGATAGATCACTTTGAAGTTGTAACCCTGTAGGCGAAGGACCCATCGTTCTATTCGTGCAGACGGCTTTGAAGACTTGTTGTAAATGCACTGCAAAGTAATGGTCAGTCTCCAGCTCAAATTCTCGACCAAAAACGTACAGCTTGAATCTCTCACAGGCCCATACTAAGGCAAGGCCTTCTTTTCCCGTCTGGGAATATCTCCTTTCCACATCAGTAAGATTTCTTGATGCATAGGAAATTACTCTCCACAGACCATCTTGTAGCTGAGTGAGGACAGTTCCTATGCATGTGGGACCAGCATCAGCAACAATGCGTGTCCTGCATTCGTTCTTGAAGTAAGCAAGTGTTTCTGCTCGGGTTAGCAGATCTTTCGGTTTCTGGAAGGATTTCTTCTGAGCATCTTCCCACATAAGCTGTTGGTCTTTTCTCGTCAGCATTCTGAGCGGTTCGGCAACTTGAGAAAAATCTGGCAAGAACTTGGCACAATACAAGGCCTAAGAAAGATCTGACCTCTACGATACTCTTTGGAGGCTTGGCATTTTGAACAGCAGACACTTTCTCTTCACTAGGAGCGATTCCTTTACTGCTCAAATCATGTCCAAAGAATGTTAATTTTGGAAGTCTGAACTGACACTTCTTCTCATTTAGAGTCAATCCACGTTCTCTAAGACGGCACAGAACAGCTAGCAGATTTTCATCATGCTCCTTGATTCCACATCCATGGATGATCAGGTCGTCAGCAATATTTGCAACTCCTTTACAGCCAATCAACACATCTTTTACGATTTTCTGGTATTTCTCGGGAGCTGAGGTAATTCCGAAAATTAACCTCTTGTATTGAAAATGACCTCGGTGTGTAATGAAGGTTGTAATACGACGTGATTCAGTTTCAAGTTCCACCTGGTGGAAGCACCACTTTAAATCTAATTTACTGAACACTGTTGACCCATGTAAGTCATGTAGAACTTCTTCAATAGTGGGAATAGGTTGCCTTTCCCTTTCGATTGCCTCGTTGGTTCTTCTCATATCACACAGACTCGTATGTCTCCATCAGGTTTTAGTACTACCACCAGAGGTGAGACCCACTCTGCTGGACCACTAGGCACTTCCTCGATGATGTCTTCTTTAAGCCATTGGCAAATATTAGATCTGAACCCGTGTAAAAGCGGTTTTGTTTAAAGATGCAGGGAATCGAGGCACTTGGGTCAAAGGCTTGGTAAATTCTCAGGTATCGCTGTATATTTCAAAACAACTCGCATTTTACGCTTTTTTTTAGTTTTATCGACAATCTGAAGCATCCAAAAGGCAAAGATAGCAATGGTTAGACATTGTATTGCATTCGGATGCAACAACCGGAGCGATAAACCACATTGCAAGCATCTTGCGTGGCATTCACTGCCACTGAACATAGTTAGTAGAGGTAGTCCCCTCTACTAACTATGCACTGAACAACAAGAAGCTTCTGGCGAGTTGGCTAGTCAAGATCAAACGGGAAAACACGCCCGTGAGTAAAAATTGCTTTTATGCAGTAAAAATTTTGAAAAGCAATGCTTTTCCAAGTCATATGCTGGCCGAAAAGTCATCATCAATCGAACGTCTTTCCTTCGGAGCCTTCCTTTTGGTTTTCTGTTCGGAGAAACTGAATATTGTCGGAACTGAGTCCGACCTAAGACTTACTTTCCTGCCAGCATATGACTTGGAAAAGCCTTACTTTTCAAAATGTTCACTGTATAAAAGGAATTTTTACTTACGGGCGTGTTTTCCCGTTTGATCTTGACTAGCTAAGTCGCCAGAAGTTTCTTGTTTTTCAGTTGCAGCGAATGCCACGAAAGATGCTTACAATGTGATTTATCGCTCCGGTTGCTGCATCCGAGTGCAATACAATGTCTAACCATTGCTATCTTTGCCTTTTGAATGCTTCAGATTGTCGATAAAAGTAAAAAAATAGCGGAAAATGCGAGTTGTTTTGAAATGTACAGTGATACCTTTGAGAATTTACAAAGCCTTTGGCCCAAGTGCCTCGATTCCATGCACCTTTAAACAAAACCGCTTTTACGCGGGCTCAGATCTAATATCTGCCAGTTTCTTGTCAACTTTGTCTCTTAAATCAAAGGGTAACCTGACAGGCTGTGCAACAGGCTTAACATCTTTGTTCACAGGCAACTTAAGCTGAAAATTTTTCAATTTACCCACTCCATAAAAAACATCAGCAAAGTTCTTAACAATGTCCACAGAAGTTCCTTCACTTGTGATTGAGCATGCTTGTGGTGAGTTCGGAGGTCCAACTCTCAACGCATTCAGCTTCTCAGCTGTATCCTTTCCCAGCAGAGCTTTACCACGACGTTCAACAACAGTAAACTCATCCACACATTTTCTCCTGACTCTTCACAATGAATTTCACTTTCAAAAGTTCCAACAATCTCGATTGGTTTGGTTTGGCCATAAGCATTTACAGCTTCTTTTCACACTTTCGGGATTTGCACTTCACTCCTTTGTGTTTAAGACCCTCCCACGTAGCACGATCCACAATGTTACATGATGCCCCCGAGTCAATCAGGACATTCTTTAACTGCACACCTCCGACAAACAAATCATCAACACCACTCAAGCCATTACTACTCTTCGTATCCAGCACAAAAGCATAATTACCTTCTTCTTTCTCTTCTGAGACTTTCTTAGCTCCTTCTGAACGATGTCTTCCACTAGGTTTCTTGGTTGATTTTGTCTTGCAACAAGCTGCAAAGTGACCACCTTTAACACATTTATTATAAGTGTTGTCTGATGCTGGACAGCTCCTGTCCTGTGCAAGATGACCAGTTCTACCACACCAGTAGCATTTCCTTTCTTTTCCAGGTCTCTGTCCTTTTCTCCCCTTTTTCTTTGCTTGTCGATCATTCAGAGACAGTTTGTTCACCTGGTCAGGTCTTTCCATAGACTGCATTTGAGTGTTAACAGCTTCATGGACTCTTGCACTTTCTCGCAGCACAGTCAAGGTTGCTTCACTTGATTTCTCGAGAAATTCTCGACGAAGTTTTGGATCCCTGCATTTTTTGATGATCTTATCACGGATGGCTTCAACCACGCTTGGAAACTCACAGGATATGGCTTTCTGGCGCAGACGGCACACAAATTGATCGATAGTTTCCCCTTCCATCTGTTGCATTTGGCGGAAAACATGTCGCTCAAATGGAACATTAACTTTCGGTGTAAAATAGTTAACCAGGACTGCAACGCAATCGTTAAATAAAATATTTTGTGTTACGAGGATCGAATTATTTTTACTGAATCTGTCACGCAATCCCAGAATTTTCTAGAATTATCTATAATCTGTAATATTCCAGAAACTTCTTTCATGTGACTCAGCAGTTTCAAAAAAATAGTACAACTTGTAATACGCTATAAATAGTAATAGAACATTCTAGATGACTAAAGTAAATGTATAAAAGCTGGCTTGTGAGAAGTACGATAGAGATTTGCCCGAGGGCTTACCCTCGTGGCTTGCTGACTGAACTTGTGAAAGCTATGATGTGACAAGGCTATGACCTTTTGACCTTGCGATATCCGGAGAGAAGAAAGAGATGAAATAGACGATAGTCGAGAGAGGAAGAAGATAGAGAATACAGAGTTTACTATGGAGTCCTCCGGAAGAGTTTGTGTACAAGGAAAGAATGCGATAGATCAAGAAAGCCAAGCGCTGTGGTCTTCAGTCGGCGGATGGAGGTTGATCAAGACGACGAACACTTCTACGGCATAAAGGATTGTAAGCCTGCTTTATGAACTGCTTAACTTAATCTTTAACCTAAGTAAATTAGACAATGTAAAACTAATCAAATAATAGTTAAAATGGGTAACTGCTTGTTGTTACATTTTTGTTGCGTGCCATATATCGTACTCGGGAGTCTATTTTCATATATGCTTTGTTAGCGGACATTTGTTGGTCATTCGTGCACGTAACACTTGATCTTCATACACCAAAGTGTAATAAATTTCTTGTAACTCAATACCTCCTGAATGTAACAGCAAAGCTACTTTCTGCCTTTCATTGGTTACTCCTTTCGAGGCCACATACAGGTTAAAAGCACGTTTCCATCGTTTCCATCGAACAGACAACAAACTTGGCTCTCCCTTGGGGTCAAAGCAAGGAAGGCCACGGACTTCCAGGACCTGTTTTGCACTCGCCCCGCCTGAGTTGCTGGACGATGGTGCGCTTGAGGTGCTTTCTTGTTCTTCGGGTGTTCCAGTCGCGTGCACGATTTCCTTCTCGATAAAATTATGTCACGAATTCAATCTTTGAACACTTGGAAAATTATCCTCGTCGCCAAATGTCCTCGTCGCCAAATGTAACCCAGATAAGTGCAGATAAACTCAACGGTTTCTTAAGTAAAAAAAAAGTTGCTTTGCAAAATTTGACTTGAAATTTTACTAAGCAAAACTTGATTCTAGTGTGAAGCTACGCATTATTAGAGTCAAAATATTGGCGCTAAAGCACCCCGCGAAGCCATCCAGTAACACTAAAGTTTTGTATCGAATACATATTGATTTCAGCTTTTCACTTACCGTTCAATTCGCTTTCTCCAGTAAGCAATGATGGTAGTTCAAGTTTGTATTGCGGCAGGGTAGATATGTCAAGGTTCTCAACTTTTCCATCGCACTTGCTTATACGGTACAGCTTCAATGTGTATTGGCCCAGACCCAAGGTTCGCAACATCCTTGAGGCCCAAAAAATCAGAAAGATGCTTTTCGAAAGCATTTAACGACTCCTTGTGCTCGTCGCTTAACAGAATTCTGGACTTATATCTTTCGATTGGCTTTTCTTACCCTTCACTAAAGACACTTACAATGGCTTTAATCACACTCATTGTCAAGACTTTCGACCGGGATGATCAGACAGACTCTAAAATCCACCAAGCATGTGCTTATCTTCTAAAAATGACGTCATACACAGTGTGCATTTTTATTTCGTGTTCTTTGGGATACCTGTGGTGATTTTGTCTATACATCGAATAAATGTTTTTTCAGTCTGAAAAACAAACTAAAAATACCAAATAGACCACATATATTAAATAATTGTTCAGAGCTTAGGAAAAGCTACAAACAACAAGGCTATCTGGACAAAAATAATTGACGACACACGGTTAATTTTTCCCTTTTTCACGACACGCAGTTAATTTTTTGGACGTTTCACGCCATACGAGACCCTCTTGCACCAGTCTCACTTCCAAGCAGCTACTTCGGTTCGCATGGCAGATCAGTGACGGAATGGACTACTTGTTCAAGAGAAAGGTAATGAGTGAGGTTTTTGTTTTTTTGTTTTTTTTTTTTTTTATAGGTCAGCTAGAGAGTGTTGCGAGAAGAAAGTCATAATGCTATTCTGTAAGTAACTATCACTGTAGGAATAAATAATTCCTTTTTTTCGTCGTCAGATCATTCATCGCGACTTGGCCGCGAGAAATGTTTTGGTTGGTGACGAAGACGTTTGCAAAATGACGGATTTTGGAATGGCCTGGGATGTCTTGGAAGAAGACATGTATGTTCGAACCCATGAGGTATATCTTTACGACATATTTTAATCTACCAGTATTCAAGCAGTTGGATCAAAGAGGGCAGTTTTCAATCCATTTTTTTTTTATTCTGATCTTTGACTACGGGGCCGTCTTTCGATTAAATGTACAGCACCTGAGGCTCTGTTTGGAAATGGTGCTTATACTACTCAGAGTGATGTGTGTTTTTTTATTTTTCTGAGACTCTATACATAAACAGTCGAAAAAATATCCCCAGATTCTACTGAAAAGTTTTCTGAAATAAGCAAAATGACAGTATTTTAAATTCAAACATAAGAAGATAGCTGAATCGCTACAGTTAAAATGATAAAATAGTCAAACCCCCCTCCCCATTGTTTTCTGTGTGAATTTCGTTTCAATAGATAATTTTGGTTAAATGGTTTGGCAAATTCTTTAAGTTCAATTTCAATCTTGAAGTTCAATTTTTTCCTATTTCCTATCTAAACTGCCTTTTCCTCACTTGATTTTTCATGTGAGGGAATTTATTTTTACAAAACAGGAACGGACAGAAAAAAAGGCTAAATTGCCGGAAAAATATGTTTAAGCTTCGTTTGAAGCATGAAAATCCAAGTATTTAAATGCGACAAATATTATTGAATAATTCCAAATCTTTATCGTTATCTAAATATTCAGGTGGAGCTTTGGTGTACGAGATCTTTACGGTAGGTAAGTTGAAATGAAAATTTCAAAATTGATTTTAAAGGTAAGCTCAAATGACACTTGCTCTCGCTAAATTCGTAGATGCAAGCAGCTTAATGGTTAACTAGCATTTTTGCTACTTGCGTTCGCTGTCGATGTAAGGTAGGTTATTAGCAGCCAGCCCACTTATGAGAGGGGAAGAGAATCGTGTTATCTTTATTGGACAAATTATCCAAAACATGCTCGTTAATCTGTGGAAGTGTAATTCGAGCTGTCTGCTATGTCAAAAGAAGAAGTTTCTTTCAAAGTTGGTTTCTTTCTAAAGATTATTATCTATCTAAAGATTATAATTTATCTATCTATCTACCCACAACTTTGAAAGAAACTTCTTCTTTTGACATAGCAGACAGCTCGAATTACACTTCCACAGATTAACGAGCATGTTTTGGATAGTTTGTCCAATAAAGATAACACGATTCTCTTCCCCTCTGATAATTCCTAACAGGTGGGGAGCCGTTTCCTGAGGTGTATATGAGAGATATCCCCGCCCTGCTGAAGAATGGGTACAGGTGTCACGCCCAAAATTTGTCAGTGCAACATTGTAAGTAACTGTCCTCGTAAAATTGATAGTCCTGGTAGTTTGCGCAGCAACACCAGTGATGCTCAACTTTCCTCTGTCCCCCTTCCCCCAATTGCATTTCAGCTGAGATGATGAGACGCAACCGATACCTTTGCTTTAGCATTTCAAAGCTGTCAGAGTGGACAGAAAAATAATGACGAACACCGGCTCAAAGGAAAATACTACTCTTTGCCTCTTCAAGGTCTGCATTCATACTGTGTAATGTTTATCATCTATGACTACATTATGATGATGTTCATTTTGGACATGATACACTGCAGTGAGGACCTTTTCCTGTTTCATACAGATTTAAAAGTACATATTAATAAGAGTAATTTTGAGAAAGCTTGGCAAGTGGCACCAATAGCCAGAGGGAATCTCAAACAAATAGACTGCCACATATTCGCACTTGCCGATCATAGCCATAAGTTTGTGAACAGTATGGGGGCTCTTCAACCTGTAATACTGAAGATGTATACCTTTGTAATACAAATGTATATTATTAACGCATCAATAAATATATAGATTAGACAAAAAAGTAGCAAATTTAAAGAGTGTCACTGTTCAACTTTTTTCAAACAGATACGATATCATGATGGAATGCTGGAAGACTGACCCCTTACAGAGGCCAGACTTCGAAGGTTTACGGTCACTAATGCAAAACATGATCAAGGAGGAAGAACAGGTTTGAACTGTAATGTTTCTTAGAAGAGCTTAGGCCTGTCAATGTGAGAGATATCTCTTTCAGTCTTTATGTTCAAAATAGTTTATTTTCAGTACTGTCAGAGCCATCACGATCATCATTTGAACAGCATTGTGGCTTACTATCTAGTTAAGGTTTTGATAAACGTGACTGTATTTGTATTAAATTGTTTCTTTCTATTTTCTTACATTTAGGAATGTCAGCTTGGAGGGGCTGTTTTATGAAAATGTGCTACCAACCAGTCTTTCTGGGGAGCGGTTAGCATAAAAGTTGAGCTACATCTAACGAAAGTAATACAGACATAGTTAGTGGGCGTATGTTACTACTTTAACCGTTAAAACGGTTGCACGGGATGAATTAAAGAGATTTACCGGGAATAGCTTTCACAACTTCTCATCGAATCTTAGATGTGGTTTTAAGTAGTTTATCAGAGGATGCAGACGGTATCTTTATACCAAAAAATATCTTTGTCTATTATGGAAACGAAATGGCATGAACAAAAACGATTATATTGTTTAATCAATAAAGACTAAGTTGTAAACCGCTACCTCTAAAAATAAATTCGGCACGCAACTCTGAAGCTTTCTTTATTTCCTGTTTGAATGTTTGGGGGAAATCCTGGTCATGGCATCCATGCCAATAAGTAAAGGGTTGAGCCTGGTGCCATATGACTGCTCACACACTATTGGGAGAAATCCGCACAATTCTACATAAGTATGATGCACGATCCTTCGCAGTAGATATTTAATACCGCAGTTCAAAATATATGAACTTCATATATCCATTGTATCTAATTCTACCTAAGTAAGTCATAATCTGAAAGTCACCCACATAGCTTAAAGGACCCAGAGATACATTGGTAATTAGCCCTCATCTACCCCGATTTACCACAATACCCCAGAACACCTCTGTCTTTTACCTTCTCCAAATAATTTACTCGTTGAAATCGGACGAAAAATGAGGCGTCAGATCTGTCAGTTTCCTTATCTATTAAATGGTTCATCCTATAAATTGTTGAAAATATCTGAAAATAAAATTTGTTCCAGTTATTGTCGAAAATCAGGGGCAGGCTTCATAAATGAGTTGAAAGGGAATGCCTATCGTAGATTTGTACACTTTCAAACTCAAGGAGTTGGCTTTGAAAAATATTGCGACTCTTAAAACCATTCAGGAAAGATTAATTGACGCTTGCAACTGAACTTCTAGGCACTCTTGATATTATCTCTAACGATTCAAAATTAACTGCGTCACCTCGCTATATTTACGCGGGTCGTCAGCCCAGAAGTGACTCTTAGAAAGCTTACTTTAATGCTTAGTAGAGACTTAAAAGTTTTAAAAGCTACTAAACAGTAGCATTAAGACCTGCGCTTTTTCTTGTTGTTGTTTTCTCTTTTACCTCGAAGCCTTCCACAAGGGGGAAAGTAGGTCTGTGGCTTTACGTAACTTGTCATATGGATATTATTTATTATGCTACCCAAACTTCCATTAACAATATCGTTCACGCTGGTTTAAGTGAAATGACTACCCACAAATCGACACTGATAAAACCAGGTCGTGTACGAGGCAGAGGGGGGTCGGAAATGTCGATCAAGCAAATGTACAATTGAGGGACCTTTCAGGCATATTTTTGAAGAGGTGATAAGCAAACAGGGTGTGATCTGTTACTCTGGTTGCTTTCGATACTGCTAACATTGAGTCTAAATCAAGTAGCAAGTGTATAAGGGAGATTGGGTGTCCTTGTCGTACCATGAAAATCTACATCAACTTCCTCAATGGTCAGCAAATTATTAACCTGACTGACAAACTCTGTAATCGCTACTTAAAGATTTCATGAAATGAAGAACTTTAGCTTTTCGGATATTTGTATGTAAAGCCAACAAGAATGTTCGTTGTTATTGCTGATGGCGTGTAAGGCCATAATACGCAGAATATAGGATGCAGGAATCAACTCCAGTTACGCCTGTTGGCGGCACTGGAGCGACAGGCGCCTTTCGAACAATTGTTTTGATTCTCTCCGTAGCGCGTACATATTAAAAAGAATGTAAATAGGCTGCTCGCATTTAGTAGTGGTTTCATTGGGAAGCACCAATAAACATGTTATTCTAGCGCCCGCTACGGTTTGAACGGACGCCGCTGTTCTGATTCTTGCAATAGAACCTTGTTCCATTCTATCTGTCAGCGAAAAGTTAGGAGCTACGTACTCATAAAGAAAGGGATTCTTCATTCAATAATGATCTTTTGCGACAACTAGAACAACAGCTGTTTGTGATCCACGTGTTACTCTTCCGCCTTTTGAGATGAGTCATGGGACGTCACACATGTGCAAGCAAGGTTGCTGGTTTGTTTTTTAATATGGCAGCTTTTATTGTCAAATTTTTAGCATATCTCTAGGTAATTTTTTTACGGTTTGGCTACCTTTTGAGGTAAGATTTCCATATAAATTTTTGAATGGCAGAAACAAACATGATATCGTGTATCTTACAAAAGATTATCCATAGTGGTTGTGAGCCCTTGAACGCGGATGATGATTAATGTAAGGCTGGGAATTGACTTCTTGTATTAATTCATAGTACTGGGGTCCACTTCCAGGAAAATTTTGACAATGCTTTTTTTATTCATTTCTTTTTACAAGCACTTGCACACTTTTATAAAAGGTTTGTTCAAGTTGTATTTTGACATCTTATTCAATGATAAAAAGTGTTCGTGTGACAAAGCTATGAAAGGATTATTCCTGCATGCTACCGTAATTAAAAATGTTGGATGATACATAGAGGAGATCTTGGAAAAGAAAACTGAGAGGTACTTAGAACTTGGCAGGTTATAAAACTTTTTTCTTTTTGTTGTGATTACAAAACGATAAACCTTGCATAGGCATTCGTCTGATAGCAGGTGCTTATTTTGATCATCAACTCATGGGGTTGCTAGGAGTTATCGAACACTGTAGAAGTACTCCAAACTGACTTCAGCAAATCATACTCTTCCGAAGCTGTATCCGTAAAGAACAGAAATATTTCAAAACGGATGCCCTGCTTTTCCAAGGTTAGCAAAAGTTTTGGCGAACTTATAGCTTCTATGAAAAGAATATGGATGGAAAGTAATGAAAATGGGAGATCGAAGGATGTTTCCACGCGTTTTGGAAGATAAGAATAATTTCACTCGAAACGCATTATAGAAACTGAGAGTGCATAAAGCATCTATGTTGTTCCACCATGAATTTTCACGTATTTGTATCTACATCGGAATCTGATAATTTTTCTTGGTATTGGGCCTCTTAGTTTAGATCTAAGGAAGTGCGACTAGTTACTATGAAACTTTATTTCAATTGGCTTGGTCAATGTAGTTGATAATACTTTAACTTCAATATCGCTCACTAGGAATACCCTCACCCCTTTCTCAAACAGGAATCCATTGGGTCACCGCGTCTCTCGCGACTTAACCCCTCCTCCCCTTTATCAATAACTTATTGTTGCTGATTGGACTCCAACGCTTAATGATTTGGTCCCGAGGATTCTTGGACCTGGCGATTGCGTACAGTAGAAAGACCTAGATCTAATTCGTTAAATTTAAGGTAGCTGTCAGCTTGAAAATGGTGCACATTGCTGAAATGCCAAGGGCTGAAATTAACTCAGTTTTTCAACTATAAATTAAGAATGAGGTCATTGTTACCTGTGATTTAAACCATAGTGGAGAGGTCTGGTTTTTAGTAACTTGCAATTGGACAAAGCTGTCATTAACACCAAATTCGGCACAAACCTTCACGGCGGAAAAAGCAGTATTTGGGGAATTAAAAGCGAATAAATCTTGGCAGTTGAGGATTAATCTAATCTTGCATGTTTAAATGGTCAGTATGACCGAGTTACTCGTTGCAAAAAGAAGCAAAAATTAAAACATTTTTTAGACGGAAGCAATGCAAGGATATATTCGAGGTCGTTTGTTAAACAGTCTATCGCAGGAAAAATGTCACGCCACGCGACGCACTTTCTTCCCCGTTGCGCAGAGACAAGGACTGTGAACACTACTTTAAGAACTACTCAACGGTAAAGAACATTCACCTTGTCTTGTATAGTCGAACCGAGAGCCCTTAAACCCGTAATGAGGAACTGAGAATCTCATACTAGTGGTAATACTTTTATGGCAGTGCTCCAACCCTCCTCAAGAAAGAAAGAGGAAAACAAAACAGCAAAAGAATGGCAAACCGGCTGGTCTCGATGAAGCTAACGTATACACAAAAATAGCCGTAACGAGATTGGGAAGTATTGTGGATGCTATAAGTCTCAACCTTGTTCCTTCGAGGCACCAGTAATTGAAGACAAGTCGATTCATAGTTGCGAAATTTGAATTATTTATTTCATATGTTTAGTTTCTCTATGTCAAATGTAAAAATACAGTCATTTCTTGGCATTATAATAAGCAAAGCCAACTTTCGTACAAATATAGCAAATTGTTTTTCTTAAATCACTCTTTACAGAAGTGACCAATTTCACTTAAGCAAGATAAAAATTGTACGAGTAGTCTATTGCGGAACCATATTTGAAACTTGCAAAATTCTGTTATCATGAAAATTATCATTTAAACTCTATATAAAAAATACAAAACAATAACTCGCTATCGTCGTCATTGACAATAACTAATCAACCTCTCACGATTGTATGTTCTATATAATTAAGGGTATTAAATTATAAGATACTTAAGTAGCCTGCCTATAGCGGAACCATATTTGAAACTTACAAAATCATAGGCTATCATAATGAGAATTATCATTTAAACTCTAAAAAAACTTCAAAACAATAACTCACTATTGTCGTCATTGTCAAAAACTAATCAATCTCTCACGATTGTATTTTCGAAATAGACTTGAGAATAAAAATGTCAATTCACAATTACCTCTTTGTAAATCTACAAAAAACGATTATATACCTAAAATCTAATATCCAAACTAATTTTATTAGGGGCGCTCATGACTGATAAAAAGATAGCTTATTTTGGTAAAACGTGCACTTGCTTTAATGAGAATAAAGCGACTACACTCATATATTTAATTTGTTTTACTGTTTGATAGTTTGACTGAGTTGAACTCTAGGACAAAGTCTTTTCTCTCGTATGAAACAGTCACTAACCTCAGGCCTCAAGCTCTGGATAGGTAAACAGAAATGGAAAATTTCAGTAATAAGATAGTAAGGGATTCTCTACTACAATTTGTTCAACTCTTCGACGTTATTTTCAAAGTTCCGCAAGGAAACAAAAACACTCGACATGATCAATTTTTATAGTCAACTATGTATCAAATTAAATCATGTGGTATTTTTTTCTTAAACTTAAAACTGATACTTATAAAATAATAAGGACAATGCGGTAACTGAATGAGGCTGAGCACAAGTTTTCCTAACAGAATTTCACTGCAGCATAGTCCAAACTATGAAAGTTGCATAAGATAAAGAAAAACTAAAAAAAGAAAGAGAGCAAAAGATTAGAATATCTATCACTTAGATACTTTGCGAAGGTTTGTGTGCATCACGTTACTGCACTTCAAAGTCAGCCAAGTGTAAAAGATCAGGGTTTTGTGGCTTTGGAAAACACTCACATACTCTGCATATTAGAATACGTCACATCTCCTTTAGAAACGTTAGCATATGTAGGATCAGGCTGAGGGACACCAAACTGTGTTATGTCAGCGTAATCAGTTCCTTCGTAGGCTGGAGGACGAACAACAGCTCCTGCTGCAGTGGCACCAGATGGTCCAGGGACAAGTCCCACTCTCAAATCTTCCAAATCGGCATAATCAAGCTCTCCGGGTCTCTGTCGTAGGGAAAACATGATTCGAATATTACTTTCCATTAACTTCAATTTACAGTACCGAAATTAGTAACTCGTTGAAAACTTGTCCACAGCTCTAATATCCTACGATATATTACGTTACTGACCTGACACCGCACGATATCATGGTCACTTCCACTAAATTAATGTCCCGGTACAATTGATACGAACGAGGTTTAAAAAGTAAAAGACAAAGCTGGGAATTTAAAGTTTAGCTGGTGTTTTCCAATCAGAAAAAAGAGTGAAAACCTTTGACAACAACGCCACTAAACAACAACGTAACTATGGAGATAATGGCAAATGCTTTAGATGGAGCATTATGCCTCCAAACAAATGGTTGCTCGTTCGCAGTAGAAAAGGATAATAATCAGATTATGATAACAGGAGTTTATATCATTTCAGAAGCAAGTAAGGGGTGAAAACCCATGCAGAACCATCGGACGCTTTATCGATACGACCTCTCTCCCAGCAGGAAAATGAAGAATGGGTTCTGAATTAAAATATCAGAATTTATCAGCAAGGTCCGCAGAGAACTGAAGAATGTATGCGGCGAGTAAATGTGAGATGAAACTACACTTTTAAGCCGAACAAAGGTTATCTTTTTCTCGAGAAAGATTAGCACGGAGAGCCTTTACCCGGCTGAAATCAATTCAGCCGAAGAAACAGCTAGTATTACGTTAAAAAGAAAAAGAAAAGATATTCAAATTATAGCAACAATGAGAAACACCTTTCTCGATGTCATCGCTACCTTAGTCCTCTTCGTCTTTTTCGATTTGTCTACCTGGGCATATTCATCATTTGGTGCTGGTCGTCTGTTCTTCTTCTTTTTAGTCATATCCACTTGTGCATAGTTAGCCTCAGCCTCAGGACCCGAGGCTTGACGACTGTGAGCAGCTTCAGCTCTACTAACTTCCTGAAATCCATCATCAGCTTCATAATGATTTGCACTATCCCTTGTAATCAAATCAAAACCAAAACCGTTTTGTCTTCTCCATTATTCTGATCTGTTTAGTGCCGAGCAAAAGTTATACAATTACTCATCGTCCGTAACATGTAAAAAGACAGAGAGAATTATCGAAACTGTGGTTCAGTTGGTCAGCTTAATCGGAGAAATCATTCTTCTACACTATGTTCTAGGGAATAAATAAATTGTTTTTCAGCCGCAGGATGTTTTCATGCGAATTCCCCTACTCTTCCCCCCTTCCCGCCGCTCTCAACAACAAGTAGGTAAACGGTTCAGGGGCCGACTACTGTGGTAAAGTAGCGTTAAAAACACGTTGTTCCAGTACTTACAGTCTATCCATTGACACTTCATCTAGAATAAAATTAGACAATTAATAGATAAATAAATATATAACTATATCAATGGATAATTATACAAACCATCAGTTTATTTATTAAAAACGGGAATAAACACGAAACCCATTACCACATATATTTGGTAACAGAGAGGGGCTGACGCCACAGAACTGGTCAGTTAATAAGAAAATTTGTGTTATCCCAAAATACCCTAAATATCAAGAATCCAAATTAAGATTTGTTATGATCACGTTCGTCATGGTCTATTTCCTTTTTGTTTCTCTGTAAGCGGGCATCTACCCTATTATTCTTTGGTATCCGCTTCTGGGAATTACTCTCGTAGGCGCACTGCTCTACTAATGGATACTTTTTTCCAATTCTTGAGGGTGTCCGCTTACGAGGGAAATAGGATTTACGACAAAAAAAGTAGTCTTAAGCTTAAACACCTAAACTCACATTCCCTCAAGATTTTTCGTTTCATCTTTAAGTTTCAGTCAGAAATTTGTTTTTCATTCGTGTGGCAGGCAAATGGTATTGAAGTGAGGTATAATTTTAATTCGAAAAATGCGATTGCTCTGCAATTCCGTTGTTTCAGCACTCGCAAATAATTGCCTGCTGTTCCAGTGCTTTTACAAATTCTCTGAAGCATAAAATTGGGAAAATTTGAAACAATGTCGAAACAACGACCCTCGATCATCGCCAGCCGCTTTCCATGCCATAGAGTACATTTATACTTTGACTCACAGAAATACAACGAAGAGTTAATCAAAGTCTCCCCTATCAAACAAAGCAAAAACTTCTTTTCCATAATGAAGTGTCTCTCACAAGTAGGCTTAAGTTTTCTGTTTTGTCCAACACAACAATGTTAACTTGCACGGCACTCAGAGAAAACTTTGAAGGTACATGAACTGTTAGTTACTTTACCATTTTCGTAAATTGAAGACTTCCTTCGTCTCCAAAGAATAATGATGACGATTACACCAATAATAAGCAAAACACCGGCCACAGCTGCTCCAGAAAATATTGCATTGTTCACTCCATTGTCTACAACAGTCCGGGAACCCTTAGTGGGACCTGGCACTACATCGAACGAAAAAGTTAGACAATTCAGCTCTTTCTAAGCCGTAATGGCTGTTATTTTGTATCGTGTCTACATTCGGTTGGGGATATTTAAATAAAAGAAATTACGTTTTTTTCTATTATTGGTTGCTTCATTGTAACAAGCGCACAAATCGTCACGCGCAAGCAACCAAATCATTGATCCTCGTCTTCTTATTTTCTAAATCCCTCTGGAAAATGAGAACCTCTCGTGGAATTGAACACAGAAAAAAAATTCAATTTCAAAAGGAGTAAGTTTACAAATTGTCTTGTTAATGGAGATGAAGCAACAAAACAAACTTTGAAAAAATCCTGTTCGTTCATGAGCTGAGTTGGCACACAAGTATTAACAGCGAGGTACGTGACATTTTTCTTATTAATTCGCCATGTTTTGGCAACGAAGGGTTCACCCGTAAAAGAGTGGATGTCATTGAGAGTGCTTAAATATTAAGCAAGGGAAAGGACAACAATTGTCGAAAGGGGAAAATAAATTCATTTGGACATACTTCCTTCGGCCTCGACTTGCTGGATATCTGCTTTATCTTGTTTTAGGCTTTCACCCAGCTCATTAGTTGCAGTAATGGCAAACTGATACACCTTTCCTCTCTCCAACGTTATTTTCAATTCTCTAACGGAAACATCTGTGATATTTCCCACTTCTGTCCACTGTCCCACGTTCCCATCAGTCACAACTCTTTGGTACACTGTATACATGGTGATAACTTTTCCATTATTTTCTGGTTTCTTCCATTTCAGAGTAATCGTATCGTCTGCTATTTCACTAGACAGGTCGCCTATTTTCACCACATCAGGAGCTCCTACATTAATATCAACAACAAGAACAGTAAGGGACATTTTTTTTATAATCATGCAACTTTTCGTTACAAAACTTGTAACTGCTCCCAATTGAACCCCAAATTGTAATTGCTGGAACCCCAATTGTAATTGTGGAACTGAATCCCAAATTGTAATTGTGGAACTGGTTAAGAATTTATCACAGCATAGGACTCCTTGAAAATTTATCTCGAGAAATCAAATGCGACTGACCTGTTCGGTCAGTAAAAAAATTAGCAAAACTGCAATCGGCGAGATGCTAGCGGGGCAGTAAAAACGCGAGGGGGGGTTGGGTCAGGTCAGGTAAATTTGAGATTCTTCTTTCCATAAATGGGTCATAAATGAATATTATCATGGCTCCAACTTTTGTCTCGTCACATAAAAGATTGTCAACTCCGTGGGGGTGGTTGTTAAGAGATGATTGCTATTTCAATGAAATCCCACTGATGAATTCTTGTCTACAGATGTGATGGTCACAAAGTAGAGTTTGATTATCTTTTTGCTATAATGAATGACGATGAAAATACATTTTCAAACAACGAATGTCTAAAGAAGCTATAAATTGTTTGTGTTTCAGTGAAGTTTATTCGACCGCAAAAAGGGGCCTCCCAAGATGTTACATTTGCAACCCTGCCACCAACCTCACCCTGAGACCTCTCTATGAGAACTTGTGGGTTTTCGTTTGCTGAATGCTAGTTAAAAGGTACGGGTAAGCACGTGTCGCGAGTTAAACAAGTAGCCGAACCTTAAAATGTGTATACAAGAGACCAGCGAAGTACTTAATCGTATACTATTTACTCTCTACGGTGCACATTCGTACTAGACAGAACGAGGGCAGAACATCTCTACAAAAACGAATTTTGATTGACAAAAGACAATGCAATGTAACGAAAGTAGGTATATTTATGTTCTTTCACTCTGAAGAAGTTCTTGTCTTCGACACGAAGTTATTTCGAAGGCAGAATGCTCCTTAGATTTCTGGTCCTACAATCAACACATTGCGTGATTTTATGTCTTCAGCGTGTTATTTTGAAAAGTTTCCAACGTTGCTAGAAAGCATTTGAATCCGTGTGCCTTAGTGCCAACCGATTCTCAATTGCGTTGGAAAATAAAATTCACATTTTAATTTTTTTTGGTCGTTTTTCTTTGCGCTGTTAAAAACGAAATTGGAATTCCGTTCTCGTTTTTCATTCCTTCTTAGCCGATGGAGAAACGGCGTTCAAATACACTTTATGCTCTTCCTCTTTCTTTTTCTGTAGCTCTTAAGAAAACATGTAATAATTTTCTTTTTGCGTTTTTGTTTTTCGTTTTCGTATAGAATTTGGAAAACGAATTACAGGTCGTTTTTCTGTCTTTCTCTTTTCCGTACCTGTTAAAAAACGGATTTATGTTTTTGTTTTTCGTTTTCTTATAGAATTTTGAAAACGGAGTACAAGTCGTTTTTGGGTTCCATTTTCGGTGTATAGCATTGAACCTGACAATATTTGTTTAAGAGAGAATATCTAAGAAACTAAGATGGCGGCGTTGGAAGATGTCATAGATAAAGACTTTTTGTCCGCCGGTTTCTTATCGAACAGAAAGATACTCATGAAGAGCTTGTCACTGAAACCAAGGCTCGATATCCGCATTCAAAGGGTTGTAGTTTGAAATGAAAACTAACAAGAAATGGCGATGTGCTAGATAAAGGCACAAGTTATAAAATGCTTCTTAAGAATAGTACAATTTGGAGGGAGAAAACGCGATTCTGGCCTGCCACTGCGATTACGATCTGATAATCTGTACAGAAAGTTTTAGATAACTTTAAAGTTTGCAACCTTAGTAGCAGTTTTGATATTTATGGAGGTTTTTCAGTGGAATAAAGGTCAGTTGTAGAATTTCATCTGGTGAAATTTATTTCGGTTATGAGGATTTAACTTTAGACTCTTAAATAACATTATTGGACCACATCACAACAGAAGCGGCAAAATCACAAGACGACAGCATGGAGCCGTATGCACTGATAAAAACACAGTCCAGCTCCTTTGTTTACTCGCAGTACACTATTTTCCTTCAACCAAATTTGTCTCTTCTGCCTCAGCTTGAATTAAAGTTTTCTTTGAGTCCTCGTTAAAATTTAAAGAGAGAGCTTCAAACGCTTAAACTTGGCGAAAACTATCTAATAAAAGCTGAAATCTCAGACTGCAAACGGAATTGCTATTAATCTTGAGTGCTTATTCACTTTGCAAGTGGTTTTTGTTCTCATCAGTCAACAAGATTTTCTATAAATATCTGAAACTCCAGTTAGTTTGCCGCTTGTTCTTGTCGGCGGGCAGTTTTGGCGATACTAGCCGAAATTTTCTGAAGTTCTTTCACTAAAAACCACGCAGCGAAAGAAAAAGGCTTAAAACGCGGGAGCAACCAGTTACTTAAACTGCATTTTAAATCAAATATTTGATAATGATAGAAATAAAATTTCTCTCGTTGTTTTTGGCGAACAAGGGGTCCTCGTCGCGTCCTCCAAACCAAAGGCATATAACGAATTAAAATCTGGGAAAACGCCCCGCTTGGCGCTATTTGACAGGACGGGATAAGGGTTTCAGTTTTCTATGGGTATACAGGCAAAGAAACATTAGATTTTTGACCAATCAGAGTGCGTGTTGTGTCAAAGTTATGTCACGAAAAGGGGTAAGTCACACCACCAATTGTGATTACCCACCTTCATATAGAGTCTTTAGTGTCTTGACAGCAGGATCTCCCTCGAATACAACATTTCTGGAAAACACTTTCACCGTATAACTGGTATCTCTCTCCAAACCCCTAAACGAATAAGCCTTTGTAAGAGGATTAGTAATATTAACACTGCCTATCTCAGTGTCACCCTTTAGTATGGTCACTCGGAATGCTATGATAGGACTCCCTCCATCATAAGCAGGTGCAGTCCATTGTATTGTTAGAAACGTCGCTTGAATGATGGATTCGATGGATGGCTGCCCTGGTTTCTCTAAATTTAACAGTAAAAAAGAAAATTATAAGTAAATATATTTTGTTGCCAATTAATATAACGTAGCAGGAAACGTTTTGTGTTTATTATCTCATGGTGAATTCTGTAGCTGTCGTTACCGTAACATCACATTTCCTTTTACCATCACAGCTTAGTAAATACATATGTAGCAAACTGATAAATTAAGCCAAGGAACCCAATAACCAAATGAAAAATCTGGTTTCTATCGTAGAAAAAGTTTTTTAAGACATTCACGTGGAAGTAAATCATCAATTTGTCAGAATTTCAATGTATTCTGATAATATTGTAAGTCTATGTTAAAGAAAAAGAACACAGAAACGTGTTAATAATTTACTGTGAGTCGTTATTTAAACATGCGCATATTTACCACTAAAGGATAAAGTAACCTTAAGGCTTGCATTACTTAATAGGCAAATTTGATCTTAATTTTTACGTAGGCACAGATAACAGCTCACACTAAACATAGGAACAAGCATTTAAAGATATTTATCTTAAAGTATTCTCCTTATAACAAAAATAACTCGATCTTCTGGACTCACTTATCTGATTTATCTTTGTTACTCTCTCATCAGAAGGAGGAAGTCCATTGGCAGCAACGCAAATGTAATCACCAAAATCTCTATCGTTCCGGAGTGTCACCTGTATTTTGTTTCCTCTGCCTCTGAGTCTGTTTATTTCACTTATATTATGTTTGTACCAGGTGAGTGTTGGTGTTGGAACACCATCTGAATGACACTCTAAAGTCACGGTCTGATCAATCCAAGAATTACTGGATGAAGGGGTGACACTTTGAATTGTTGGCGGGTCTGAGAGTAAATGTGAAATAAAAAATAATTGTGTTGATAAAAGGTGATAATTTACATGATCAGGGTATTTATGAGCTACTCAACTGACTGATCTGAAAAAAAAACTTGTTACTTTTACCGAGCTAGCGTAAAACCTTAAAAAAAATAATCCAAGTTTTCAATTAAGTTTTGGAAGAGGGGCACTAAATAAATATAATAAACGAGGGATATTGTAGTAAAAATCAAGTTATCTCTGGTGGTTACTTAAAGGGAAGAAAACACGAAATAACACTTTTCATCATATGACCCTTACAACCCTGCTCACACAATACTATAGAAAAAGCCAGCTGCATTTTGCAAGACCGTGCATAAATTTCTACTTTTATTTAGAGTAACGAAGTATTGAACCTTTTGCTAGTTGTTTGACAACTCCATTCCTCATTTACTGGGAAAGTAGACAGCCACCAAAACGCAGCATTTGAAATGCGAAAAACACTGATCCTAAGAATTTAACCTGAAGCACCCAACACAAGCTACGCCAAAAATTAGAATGAATTAAAAAAAAAAACACACACATAATCATACAAATCAAGTCACAAAACACAGAGACAAATACGCAATCTTGGGTTGGCCTAGGTCGCACTTCAGCTTTTTTTTGTTTGTTTCAGCGAAAATCTGTCAACAAGTAGCGTAAGTAGCGTAAAATGGGTGCGACCCCTGACTCGCCAAAATTTGCCAAATCTTCATAGGGGCCGATGTCCTGCCTCGGCAACTTCCAAATTTTGGAAAAACAAACAATCTTGTTTTTTCAATTTGAAAAATTACCTGGCGTTTTTGAGGTGTAATTCATGAATGCTTCGAATACGTGAAATGACACTTTCCTGACTGGACATACACTTCGAAAATGTTGCGGCCACAGAGTGAATGCAGCATGTTTCTGAATGCTTGGTGTGAAATCTTTGATATTTTTTCAGTTTTCAAGGACGTTCGCGATTCGATTTACACAGCACGTCTTGCGGAAAAACTTATCGTGTCTCGTAATTCTTACCTAGACATCGGTGACAAAGGTTGGTGTGACCTTTTGAGTATGGGCCTAGGGCCTGGAGAAATTGAAACCTACGCTAACTCTACCACGAGTGAACTTGGGCAAAATCTCCCTCGCCAATATCCCATCAAAACAAGTTTGATGAAAACAGTAGGAGATACTGGGATTCTCTTTTGGCAAAATACAGATTTCGATTTCACAAATTAAAGATTTTCATTTCGTTAATTGAAGATTTCCATTTCGCAAATTACATATTTTAATTTCGCAAATTACAGATATTCATTTTGTTCGGTTTTTTTTTTGGCAAATTATGGTAAGCCTCTAATATTGTGACGCCCCAGAAAAGATAGGGCTGTCGTCGCGAATTATACCCAAATTGTATCTACCTTTGTTTTATTTTACGGAAATCCTCGTTTTGAAATCTGTGCGTTTAATTCGTACCAAAATTTACAAAAACTGATCTCGTGTAAAACTGTACATGCTATTGTTTAAATATTTGCAAAACTGTTCCACGGTAGTCACAATTTGTCTTAGTTCTGCCTCTGATTGGTTAAGAAACTCTCCCCAGCAAAACAATCACGTAATTAAGGCTGATAGTTTCGAAAGAAACTGTTTGGGGCTGCGTCGGTGGGAGTAACGAAATAATTTGGATATATCAACAAAGTTGAAATGGTAAATTGGCCACCGTAATGATTACAAAAGCTGACGTTTCGAGCGTTAGCCCTTCGTCGGAGCGACGAAGGGCTAACGCTCGAAACGTCAGCTTTTGTAATCATTACGGTGGCCAATTTACCATTTCAACTTTGTTGATATATCCAAATCACGTAATTACACTGGCTTTCGACAGTGATTTGACAACCAATCTAATACTGAGTTATCACTACCGTTCTTTTAAATACGTGGTTGCCAGTTATCCACTATCAAGCAGAGCCCTTGTTGCCGAGATTCCCTGTACAAGAATGCTTTAACTAAAATTTGATATCTCTACTGCATTACCCTTTAAATTGTTTGTAGAGCCAGAAGTAAAAAAGGGAGACCTGAAAGGAGTTATTACAGCCTATATTGTCGTGTCTCCAGTAAAGAAAAACGAAAATAAATACCAAATGGTTTGGTGGCAAATTCAAATGGAAGACAAACTTTACGAACGGTCTCTGTTGCTCACATCAGTCACGAAAAAAAAAAAAAAAAAGAATAAGACCGGGATTGTCTGTTTATTCGCTCCAAAAGTGTGCCAATGTCAAAAACGCATATTACCTACAACAAGATGTTTTTTTCCTGCAATGAATGAAATAAGACTAGCCAATTTATTTTGTACATTCTCTCCTTTGGAAATCATAGTCTAGTTATAAAATAGGCTACCAAACAAGTTCCTCGAAAACTATTGCACTTTAGTACACCTGTGCATCCATTGACACTCTTTCATCATACTTTCCAAGAAGACCTAAAGCGCAGTACAACTGTAAGCATGCAATATTTAACAATTATTCCACGAGCGCGCATTGGATATGAGATGATAGATAGCCAACGAGGCGCGTTGCGTCGGGTTGGCTATAATCATCTCATATCCAACAAGCGCGAGTGGAATAATTATTTTATTAAAGACGCCCCAAGATATCAGACAAATCTTACCAAATCTTAAATTTTTTAGCTCCCTTTTAATTCTAAGCTGACGCGTACGCTTACCATATTTGTAGATTATGGTATATTGGCTCATATACCATAATGGCTAAGCCAATAAAAAGTCTTGAATTGCATTATCCAATGATCCAGTTTTTAATAATATCTATTATCAAAAACTAGATCATTGGATAATATAATTCAAGACTTTTTATTGGCTTAGCCATTATGGTATATCAGCCAATATACCATAATCTACAAAGATGGCAAGCGTATGTGTCAGCTTAAAATTTAATAAAATTTAATAATTTAATTTACCGTTTTTAATAAAACAATTATTCCACTCGCGCTTGTTGGATATGAGATGATTATAGCCAACTTGGCGCTACGCGCCTTGTTGGCTATCATCATCTCATATCCAACGCGCGCTCGTGGAATAATTGTTATTTATTAAAAACTAGATCATTGGATAATGTAATTCAAGACTTTTTATTGGCTTAGCCATTATGGTCTATCAGCCAATATACCATATTCTACAAATATGGCAAGCGTACGTTTCAGCTTAAGATTAAAAGGGAGCTAAAAATTTAATAAAATTTAATAATTTAAATGAACGTTTTTAAAAACAATTATTCCACTCGCGCTTGTTGGATATGAGATGATTATGGCCAACTCGGCGCTACGCGCCTCGTTGGCTATCTATCATCTCATATCCAACGCGCGCTCATGGAATAATTGTTAATTACTACATTTAGACGCACGTACGCAGCGCTGACCCATTTCAATTGATTGTCTTCCTTCTCTCTGTTGCCTGCTACATATCATGAACCAAGAGGCTTAATACGGCGTAATTACATCTTTAAATAAATTTGCTGATCGCAGAAACTCGCGCAACGAAACTGAATTTTTCGGTATCCTAACTTGACTGATACGCCAAGCTTTGTCAACTACTTTTCGGTTGTTCTCGCCGTAAAAGCTAAACCAATGTCTATTTTGAGAGAAATTACGAAATCGATGGAAAGAATTACATACTATTTGTTTCTGCTGTAACTTGAAAATATAATTTGCCACTTCGATGATATTGTGCACCGGCTCCAAAGAGCGACGAAACACACATTTGCATTTTCGCTAGCTTCTCGAAATTCTAGGTCCATATGATAACAAAATTTAGAGCCTTGCCTCGAAGTGTTACCCGACTCGCACTGTTTTTGTTTTGGTGCAGCACTAGGAACAAAGAAATGCTTTTGTTTTAGACTGATCGGCTCTGCAATGCTGCATTAGCATTGAGGTTCAAAATAAGCCATCTTGTTAGATTTGTTGGTTAATGACCCCTATGTCGCGAAAAAGTGTTTGTTCAGAGGCTGACATCGGTCGAAAAGAACCTTCCACAAAAGCTTCAGTCCCAGTCGGTGGTTCGGTTTGTAAGTGGACTACGTTCAGAAGTGTGACTTTTGACGTCCCCATTTCTGATCGCTTGTCTGCGTCCAGTCAGTCCAGTTACTCGACTGACACTTTATTTTGGCATTAGTTCGACATTAATTTCGTAGGCTGATTTTCTGTAGGCTATACGGATATTGGAAATATTGAATACATGATTTGGAGGACCTCGTATAATGAACCGTCGCGTCACTGTAATCGTAGGAGTTGAACTGAAAGAGTCGTTGAGGTATTTTCAGCGGGAATATCATACTGCAAGAACGACTCTCTTCGACAACATCTTCACCAGGCTATCAACAATATGTATACTTTCATAGAAGCAGGCTGATGATAACATTACACTGATAACTAATAGGTTAGAAAAATTATCGTTAGACTTTGTTCGTTGTGTTTTACAAAGCAAAGTCAGATTTCAAAAATGTAACTTGTTAGTTTAAAAGCATTTAAAACATGTTTATATTCATTTTATGCAAGTGATCTTAATGCCACGCTTTTTTTTTAGATTATCGGAGCCCGATAATCAGCGCCTGTACAGAAACACCGGAAGTGCCTTCATGGAAGATATACGACGATCGTGGGGAAGGAGTATCATGGAACTATAACCGCGGTCAGGGTAGTGAAGTCAATAATGTAGATCATGAATGCAGCAACAGCATCGGCAGTTACCCAATGACATTGGATTACAGACTCACATTGCACAATTACATAAGCTCTCGCTGTCTTTTCCTCTCCGACTCCATTTCCCACAGTGCACATATACTCTCCTGCAGCACTCCTGTTACTGCTGGGAATGTTCAGGTGTTCCATATGGGACAAAATCTTCTCTGATTTTTCCCACCTGGTATGAGGTGTAGGAAAACCCGAGGCTTTACAAGTCAAAGATATAGGGGTTGACGTATTAACTGTTATATTCTGCGGTAGTACTGTAAAATGGGCAGGAACTGTGAACAAAAAGATAAACATGTACATTGATTTAGTTTCTTTCCTAGGCATTCTGCTTAACGAACGTCCACTAAAGGACTACAATTTGCACTTCATAACATCATAATGCAATTTGCTTTAATGAACCTTCAAGTAATCCTTAAAAAACGAGCAGCAGTGTTTTGTCGGGTTTAAAACGAGGCGGGGCCGAATGTTTTTTGAGCTGATAAAACATGTGCTGCGAGCTTTTATAAGGGCTTCAAAAACCCTTGCCTCTCTAGAGATTTAGATAAAGGTGAGAAAAACGGCTTCAAAACCTTTTACTTGAAATTCCGCCCAAACGCGTGTATCTGATAGCGGTTAGATATTAAATGTGTAAGTACCGGCTTTAAAACTGGAGCAATCTTTCATATACATCTGTATCTCAGAGTTACAAGACAGAGATGGTCAAAGTTTCCTTACTTTCCCTGACAATAAACAGTTGGAGAATTGACGAAATCCCTCACTTTTCTTCAAGGATGAGATTAATCGCCAACCCATCGTAAATGCTAAGTATTCTGCCATGCAAGTAGTTGTACGACCTTGTAAAATTTCAAACCTAACAGACACCCTTGCCATAAAAAGAGGATTGAAGCGAGGAAGGGTCCTCAAAATTTGGCCCTTTCGGGCACCTAGGTAAGAAGGAACGAGTATAGAATGAAAATTTTACCTAAGCAGAATTTAAACGAGCAGAACTGTTTTCCTCATTTTGTATTATAATATGCAAGTACAAATAACTGATAAAAACGGTGCTACTCACCCTGTATGTTAAGTGTCGCTTTCGCCTCGGGTCCATCTCCAGCATCATTCCGAGGTATACATTTGTACTCGCCATAGTTCTGAGATCGCTTGACATTATTGATGGTGTATACATTGTTATTACTCACATTAACAGGGCGGCCATTGAAAAAGAACTTGTATAGTGAGACTTGTGGCTTTGCTTCCTTTACTTTGCACGTAAATTTCACTGTGTCTCCTTGTGTAACGGTATTTTGTGGAGCATTTGTAGTTAGAGTTACACCTTTAGGTTTATCTAATAATATCAACCAAATGATATAAATAAATGAATCTCTAAAATCAAACCTAGATTATCGATACGCAAATTTCTCTTTGCTACAAATATATATCGTTTTGAGAGTGTGAATGAGGCATGATAATTTAGCAAAGATGAACTGATCGGATAAAAGAAATGAAATGCTAATTGTAGAAACAAGTACAATATCGAGATTTCTACGGTGCATACTGAGAGCGAAGATTAATTGAGAACATTCTTAAATTATCTAGATGAAGCCCATGAAAAGTTTACGGTTACGCCATACTTGTCAAAGGAACGTATCACTTAATTGGATATAGAGATAAGAAACAATGAGGAGGGAAAATAGTGACAAATTTATACGTTAGGCCTGAGGATAAGCAGCAATATCTGTTACGAGAATCGGGTCACTCCCGCGTGCAGGGCAACATAACATAGGCTCTGGCTCGGAGGCTTAAATGAGTTTGTGCTGCGAGAAAAGATAGCAAGAAGATACAAACTAGAGTTCATTCTGAATTAAACCGACGAGCAAGATTGTAAACCAGTTCAATCTGAAACCAGTATACCGTGCAGGGATAACAACGTCAGAGTTCCCTACCATCTCGGTCTTCCGTCCGGGGGCTTTTAAGGGGACCAAAATGCGCTAAACGACAACCTAGATGGCGTGAATCTGGGGTTGCTACGAACCGAACGGAACGCAGGAGGAACAAAGAAATTTGGTGACAGGCGATGCCAAGTGTGTAAATTTCAGAAACTGAGCGACTGATTTACTTCCAAAAGAACCTAAAAAAGTCTTTAATTTAATTACGATCTAGAAAGTCATAGTAGTAATGCTATACATGGAATATCACTTAAAGTTTGTCAGAAACAATACGTCGCTTCAACAACAACCAAGTTTAAATTGTGCACAAATCGCACCGCATTCAGTAAGACGTAACAGTAGTTGAACAGTGACAATACAAAAAAACCAATATCAGCTATTTCTGTGGTACTTTGTAGAAATAGAAAGGAATCTCGAAAGCTAGAGGCTGGTACATTTCGTACAGATTTCATTTGATTTTCGCATGTACAGTGTACACAATTTGATTCACTTTACTCTCATCATAAAATATAATGAAAATGATTTCTATTCATTTCAAAATGTTTCGAAACAAATAAAAGCTATAATAAAATAAAATAAAATGCTGTGCACTCATAAACCTTACCAGTGGACGGAAACATACCTACAGAGAGGCCTGCCAGTAACCTGTCGATTACTACAGCAATGCGGGGCCCAGAAATTGGTACAGATCACTACATGATCAGATGCAAGTTGAAAACTGCAATTCACTTTCCAAGGAGGAAAACAGTCCCCAAACCGATGAAAAAGCTCGACATTAGCAAACTCAAGGATGCAGCGACAAGATCATCGCCGTCATCTGGATTCCGCGACAACTACAATACAGGTGATAACACCACTATAGAAAAGAGGTGGACCAACTTCAAGTCTTGCCTCTATGCCCAGGCGAAAGAGAAACTTGGCCACCCAAATCGGAGGAATCCTGACTGGTTCAATGACAAGGATGGTGCCATCAACAAACTTATTCAGCAGAAGACGAAGGCATATCAGACCTACATGGCTAAACCGGACTCCCAGAGCTAAAGAAAACTTTACCCACAGCAAGGCCATGCTACAAAGGGAACTCCGACTAATGGAAAACACATGGCGGGACAACAAAGCAGAAGAAATTAAATCCCTGGCTGACTAAGGTGATACAAGAGGGTTCTACCGAGCTATATAAAACATCGACAGACTGCAAAGATCTCACTCAAACGCGATCCTTTCTGCCGATGGCACCACAGTACTCACTGAAGGGAATGAGATCTTGCAACGCTGGAAAGAACACTTTGAGGGGCTGCTAAACCAAAGATCTAATGCAGATCCCTCGGCTCTTGAAAGAATCCCCGAGCATCCCATCCAGTCAAGTGCAGACAAACCTCTCACTCTTGAAGTAAAAGTTGCAGAGGAGTCCCTAGCAAGCAATAAAGCCCCTGGGACAGACGAGATTCTGGCAGAGATCTAACAAAAAGGTGGAGATAGAATCCTCGGTGCTCTGTTTGACGTGCTAACCAACATATGGGAGGAGAGGAAGATTGAGCTCAGGATTTCAAGGATGCCAGCGTCATCCTAATCTACAAGAAGAAAGGGAACATTCAAGTCTGCGGCAACTATCAAGGCATCTCACCACTGTGCATTGCTGGAAAAGTACTCGGTGAAGTCTTCCTACGCCAAATGAAACCTGTCCTGGATGCAGCTTTCCCAGAATCACAGTGTGGAATCCTGAGGTCAAGATCAACAGCTGACATGATCTTCACCCTTCACCAGCTACAGGAGAAATCAGCTGAGCGAAACAGGCCCATGTACATCATATTCATTGATTTCACGAAGGTGTTCGACACAGCCAACAGGCAATGCCTCTGGTCTTTGCCTAGGAAATATGGATGCCCTCCTGGGATCACAAGCTTTATTGATCAACTGCAAACCGGCACGATGGCCCAAGTCTCTCTCTCTCGGAGGCTCGACATCTGACAGGTTCAGCGTCAACCAAGGCGTAAGGCAGGGGTGTGCACTTGCACCATCTCTATTTTCTCTGTACATCACAGTAGTCTTGGAACTCTCTGCCTCAACAGAAGAGTTGTACCCTCACCACCTGCTCAGACGGCCAGCTCTTCAATACAAGCTGCTTGAAAGCTAGCACTAAAACACGTGCAAGAGAACTGCTCATAGCAGACGATGCTTCTATGGTATCTCATTCTCCAGAGGGGCTCCAGAGCATACTCAACTCTTTCAACACTGCAGCCTACAACCTTTGTCTGGCTATCGATGTCACCAAGACAGAAGTCATCTTTCAGCCTGCTCCAGGAACTCATCCTCCACAGCCGGACATCCTCCTTCACGACAACAGCCTAATCTCCGTCAAGAACTTCACCTAGCCAGGCAGTACACTCTCCAATGATAACAGCCTGAAGAAAGACGTGGAGAGGCGAGTCAGGGCAACCTCTGCTGCCTTTGGCAAACTTCGAACTAAGGCGTGGAACCGCCCTGGCATTAAACTGCAAACCAAGTGCAAAGTATACCACACCGTTGTCCTGTCATGTCTCTTGTACTCATCAGAGACCTACATCCCGTACCGCTGCCACATCTAGAGACTGTAATACACGCAGATGTCTCAGCTCAGACAGTTGCTGAAAATCCACTGGAGAGATAGAGTCTTGAATGTCAAGGTGAGACAGCGAGCCAAAATCCCCAGCGTTGAAGCCCTTCTCACCCAAAACCAGCTTAGATCGATAGGTCATGTAGTGCGTACGGACGACTCTCGATTACCCGAAGCATTCTTCTATGGTGAGCTCAAGGAGGGAAGAAGAGAGTTAGTTGGCCCAAGCTGCATGTCAAATACTACCTAAAACGGCTCCTGAAGGCCTGCAACACAATGCCTCCCTTTGTTGTTAGATACGAACAACGCTTTTAGAGACGTTTCTCAAACATATTTCAGTTCTGAGCATAGGATTGATTTGCGTAGTCAAATTCTTCATGGTATCGTTAGAATCAAGACCAAGTTTCTCAAGTTTACAAAACCTCGGTTAGTACCAAACGAGTACACTCCAAACGATCAACGCTTCGTTTGTTTTTAGAAACGAAGAATGCTTTTTAAGATGTCAGTCAAACATATTTCAAAACATATTTCTATTCTGATCATCATCTTCATGGTGATGTCGGATACAAACAGCAATTGAGTGATACAGATTTCTCAACTTCATTGCCTATTTACAGTCTGTAAGTCTGACCTTTCAAGTAGGTGCTTCTTTGGGCGACTTAATTTTTTTTTCGAGGCACATGACTAAAATTTCGGGTGACATGACTCAGGTTCCAGGCGACATGACTGTAACAGCTGCTACGCCTTTGTCAGTAGACATTGATTGATTCGCTGTAAGTTTGATTCGTGTTGTATGGTGTTGAACAGCAATAATGAAGTTATCTTTTGTCAATTAGGGACGTGATCATAAAAGTTTTTCATCCAGAACCGCATTCTAGTCAGTTGTCTTGCTTGGGCAAATGATAAGTCGTGTTTATCGGAAGAGCGTTTTGCCCTCCTTATCCTTTCTTTATGCTTGTCTAAATATCTAGCCTTTAGTAGTTTCAACCAGTTTTTACACTTACTTCTTCATCGCCTGTTTTCACCTGTTTTTGCAACCTTATGTCTCGAGGCTTACTTGTTCGCGTTAAGTGAGAAAGCGACAAGTATTTCCCACTTGGCTATTAGTTTGTGCCTTCCATGAGAGTTCAGTTTGTGGCCGAAAAACTCATTGTTACCCCTGATTGGTGCGAGATACCTACAACTCAATACGCTTACATAGATTTTTTTTCTCATTAACAATAACAACTAAAAACAAAAAGGCAACCCGAACCACTTATTACTTTTAAAAAGAGAGTAAATCATGGTAACAATGTACTCACAATAAACCACAATCGTCGCGTCAATGGAAGTGACATCAACTGTGTTATTGGCACGACATTTATATTCTCCTTTATCGCTTCGTTGTATACTACTGAAGACTAGAAAGGCTTCTTCCTTTCCTGAACTTTTGACTTTGGTATTCCTGACCCATGCTACATCAGGCAATGGTTTTCCGGACGCTTTACAGCTGATATTTACAGCAGATCCCTCCGTGTGATTTTGTTTTGACGAGAACGGGGTTATATGCGGTGCCTCTGGAAAGTCAAAAAAACAATCTAATATTCACACGGGAAGCATATTAATTTTCTTGTACAGAACACACTTACAACACAAAACAAATACCACTGTCTAACAAAAAATCTCATCCCATTGGTAGTTTGCACAAAATACCAAAATAAGTCTCGTACGTTTTTGGCTGGGAAGCCTGACATTCACATCTCATCATCAACACGAGCTACTTCCTATGAGGGTACACAAAGCAGTGTGTTGATGGCTGAATCTGCATCTTTATTATATCTTACATTTAACCCACATCTCAAAAATTTGGAAGCCAAAACATTATTACAAATGGAACTACAACAGATATCAGACATTCTCAGGCTCTGATGTTCGGGGTTTGCGTGACATTTCGCCATTAATACCTTGCATGAGGGAATCGACTGATCTTAGGAACTTCGAGTTCTACTTAAAAATGCTTGGTTGTTCGTCTCCATCTACACCGTTAAAAGGGGAAGGGAAAATCGATGTTTGATTCTTGAAAACGGCTAATAGAGAGGGGAACATTTCTCTCAATTTTTTTCCAAAACAAAGAGTTACGAGTTGTGTTGACCAACTTAACCATATCAGAGGTCTTTCCTCGCCAAGGCAAATTTTTTCATCGTAAGAAAATGTTTAGTTGAAGTTTTGAAGCTATCAGTTTAGAAATCTAAATCCGCACTCAGAGGCGTTGTTCAAAAAGTCAAAAGATTTCAACTCTGCGAAGCTTAATCCAACAACGGACATTAAAGGCCAACAGGAAAAACTAGGGCACAATACCAAAGAAAATATACTGTGAAAGATAGCAGAATAAACAGGAATCGTGCCCTCATCTGATAATCCGTAAATTTTTTTTTGCGATTTCTGATCGATAGCAGTATTTAAAATTTGAAATAATCGACCTTAGCACCTACCGAGTTCTCCTTGACCTTCTTTTGCGCATTGAAAGCAGGATTTGCCGGACAAAAAGAGGTTCACATTTAGCGCGCGGCCAAAACGTTCATGTTACAAAGCTGTGACATTGAAAACGGTGAAGACACGTCGGCAACTATAGTGGAGAAAGGAGTGATCAGGAAGAAGGGACGAATGCGTTTCGTCACTAGAATGGCAAATTATGTTAGCTACAAGAATAATACACGTATACCAGGTATTTCTAAACACTGCGTTCCAAAGGATGTAGCTGTATAGCCAAAATGGAAGCGTTCTGATCGTCGACGTCGAGGAGATTTTACTCTTTAAAGTCGTCGCCCTTAAGATCCGTCTCGACTGCGAAGACGGCTGTTATGAAGACATACCACTGGTCAAATCAGGAGTTGATGGCCAAAGAATTCAGCTGAAAAGAATGCTGATAAAGGGGCTTGTTCCCCTACTGGACAAGTTTGTTCCACATTCTCAGTTTCGGCTGACATTTCGCAAGCGAAGATTGGTGAGCTTCTTATTGTTGTTTATCTCACGCACTTGAGATGTATCATGTTCCCTGTCTTTCCACAGGACTACATTTGTGCTTTCTTATCGTATGAAAATCCAATCAATTGTTTCCATCGTATTTTGAAAACAGTAATAGATCATCTGTAATAAAGGTCAAGCCCTTTCCTGAGCTGACCGATATCCTGTTGCCTGAACAACGCGAATCCACTCGTGGATACTAGCATACACACGGCTCGAAGGGGCCACGTATTCTCCCACCCTAGATTTCCGAAAATCCACCTCAAGAGCCATCCACTCCCACCCGCCCTCAAGAAACTAAAAGTAGCAACAATAGAAATGTCATTGTGATGACAGCGCTTCAACGTGATAATTTGTGGAACCCAAATGCTAATGAATATAATGGTAGTGAATCCAAGTGCTGTGTGAAAATCGATGTATACGCAATACTTATCATTTGTTTACAACACTGATGTCAGTTGCTTGCCAGTCTTGTAGCAATGATGCATTTAACCTAAAGTAGTTTTTCACTATGTAAATCCATATTTGAGATAAACCTGAACCAGGTGACTGTTCACTCACTCGTTTTCCGTTTGACCGGCTTGACGACGATTGCCTCTGTCTTTGTATTCTTAGACGAAAGGAGCAACTTGCAGTAAAACTGCCTGATGACTTCCTAGCGTAAAGTCGTCGTGCCTTGCGATACGGCAGATCCTTTCGATAGTGCCGTCAAAAATTAGCGCTTGGTTTGCAAAGGCAATTACTCTTCAGCAACGAAACTCTAGAGCGCTGACCAAGGGGAACCTTCTTTCACTCTTGAAATGAACCGCAACACATATCCTTAACTTAAAGCAGTTTCTTGCTGCTGCTAATCCGTTCCAGGCCAAAATACTCAGTCAGGCCAAAATACTCAGTCAGGCCAAAATACTCAATCAGGCTAACGTTTGATACAGTTGCAAGATCCGTACTGATTGGGTGGTCCCCTCTCTTGAACTCAGCCTTTATCTCACGTCCCACATTTTCTTCAAGCAAGCCTAAGTCTGGTTTTGTTGGCCATTGCTCTTACAGGAGTGTCAGAAATGCGGGTTTATTCCACCATTTGTCGCTTGTTGCCAGGTCCGAAAGCTTCATTGATCTAGAAGGCAGATCGGCGGGGTTCGACCTTCAGGCTTTCTTATAAGGCATCAGCCATATTTTTCATCAATCTTCCAAGAATCACAGCGTCAAACATTTCTAGTCTGGGTATCATCTCTTCAGTTAACGGTGCTACTCTGGTCTTTGAACAACTTGTACTGATCTCACCCAGCCTGCTGCTTGATTCTTATATCTGTAGCTGCTGCATAGGCATTACAGCACGCATCACTGAGGCCATGAAGTTGTATTGAAATGGGCTCTGAGTCATCAACTTTGACTTAACACCTCGGTATTCTAAGGTTGCCTTCTTACAGCAACTCAGTCACCCACCGGTCATGACACTCCTTTAGATCTGGACTAATCTCAGCATCCTAGTCCTATTCAGTCTGGCAAATCTTTTGAAACAACGGCTTCACGTAGATAAGAGTACGTGATATCTACTCAAGGGGATCATAAACTCATGCAGTCACTTTCAGTACCGTTCATTTTGTGACAAGCAGGTCTTCTGAGGATTTGACAATGTGACTTAGATCAGTACTCAGCTGGTCAGTGTCATGATTCCAGGTAATCACCCGTATCTTGTGTTCCCTTTCTTCGTCAACTTCATGATTGCTTCCCAGGATTGCACCAGTATAGGTTCCATCATCGTGCAACTTCTTCAGCTTGTGACTGCATTTCACCTCTTGATTGTAGTCGGAAGCCTTTATCTTCTCAGTTGGTTCCTTTGAATTGCATGACACTTTCTCAGTTAAAGTTGGCTTCCAACATCCTCAACTTTGATTAAAAAACAGCTAATAAGCTCATTCTACGATTTGGTCGCCAGTCTAGAGATCATCAACGTACAAAGCCTCCAGAAACTTCTTCACAAATCCGGGTTCAATAACTGTATACTTGTTCATGTGGTATCTCGGGGTGAAATTTAGCAGGAAAGGCTGGATGACAACCCAAACACTTATCTTGTGAACATCTTCACCTCTACTTCCGGTTGATCAGCAAACTGGTCTTTCACTCACGGGAATCGCAGTGCATCACAGTCCCTTTCCTCAACTCCTACCATCAAGAGGGCCTTTCTATATATCCAACCAGGGCTACTTTAAAACAGCGGAATCTTATTATGACGTCCATCAACAGTGGTGACAAAGGCGGTCCAGCATGTACACGCAGTCATTCAGGGCTGAGCCATCCCTCTTGGCAGAGGCATCAGAAACTATTCTTAGATTGGTTGTCCGCTTGTCTGATCGCACGACTTCACGATGGGGCAAGTAATGAACTTTTGCGGCGGCCTCTGAATTAACAGTTTCTATAATGCCTTTCCATTCTTGATCTTTGATCACCTTCTCATACTCTCGCAGCACATCGGGTTTTTTACTCAGGCGTCTGAGCAGTGAACTCAAGCGAGTACAACTTAAGCTGTAATTGTCTGTTAAGGCCGGATGCATTCCTTTCAAGGAAGTAAACCCTCGTATCGTGCAGTCCTCATGTGCACCTTGTCCTAGAACTCTTGACAGACAGCACCTTCGCTCTAGGGCATTATTCCTTAGGCCCCAATGTTCTAAAATTTCGATGGTTCCTCCTTCCTCACTGAACAATCGTTCTCCTCGCTCCGACGAAGGGCTAACGCTCGAAACGTCAGCTTTCATAATCGTAACGGTGGCCAATTTACCATTTCAACTTTGTTGACATATTCAAATTATTTCGTTACCCCCACCGACGCAGCCCCAAACAGTTTCTTTAGAAACTGTCAGCCTTTAACCATTCTCCTCTATTGGTTCAGTATCCAGCCTTAGCACATGGGAGTTGTTCAAGAAGGGGGAGGAATCAGTCATTGTCTCCTTTACTTTGCGCACTGGTCCTGACCAGACCCAACCTAAATGCATCTTGATGACTGCTGGCCCATCATTCCTTCCTAGTCGAGTTTCAACAGTTATAAAGTGGCCATCTAAATCGCTTCCGATCAAGGCGTCGATCAGTATTTCTGCATCACCACTAGAGCTGTCTGCCAAATCCAAGTTACAGAGGTGACGATACGAAGTCTCTGGGAACTAAATCCTCTGATGAGACAACGGTGAACAAATGTCTGGCACTGCCTGGGCGTTCATGTACAAATTGAGCCCACCTCCTGCTTTACTCACACAAAATTGCACAACGTCACATCGCTTTGGCCGATCTGAATCTGATCCAAACGTTTTGATTACCATGTGCTATGAGCACAAGGACGGAAGTTCGAGGACATTCCGAAAGCGGCACAGATTCGAGACTCCTTGGATTCGAAATAGTTGCCGTGGCCGTGACGTCTTAGCATTCACGTAGAGGGTTGAAGTCGTCCCTTGGCTTTGATCAACTGCAGTTGTACCAATACCTCGCTCTCGGTTGCGTGACAGTAAAAGCTTGCTTGAAGTAGATCTCCGTGTACCAGGAAATCGTGACGAGTTTCCGTTCGGTTCCGCTGCTACGTTGTCTCTATCGAACTAGTTTTGCCCGTTGTTGCGGCGCTTTCCGCGAGAAGTCAGTTAAAGCCGAAAAACCTATTGTCACAGCTATCACTGAAACAGAATAGGGACACTTACTGGAATACGGTGCTTATTTACAAAAACCAAATTCGAGGGGGGGGAGCTTATTAGAAAGAGGGTGCTCAATTGGAATGAGGGTACTAAATCGAATCATTGCAGATAATCAATAGTAATCAATATGTAGTATGACCCAGAGCGTTAACCCTTTCAGATTGAAAAAACTAGCCGCAACTGGCTACTTATAAGCCAACATGAATAATCAGAACCTTACCCAAGACAGTCAGCTCTACAACTTGATATGTACTTGGTGATAGGAGACCACCGGAGCCAATTTTGCATCGAAAGGCACCCTCGTCAGTCGTGAGGATTGAACTAAGTGTAAAAATGACCTGCCCAGGGCTCTTGCCGTTCCATAAGACACTGATACGTCCAGTGTAATACGGATCTACAGTGACATTCTTATCGCTGTTTATGACACATATCGGTCCGCTAGCATTTTCCAATTCAATTCTCTTCACTTCTCCACTGAAGGTCCAGGTGAGGTTTACAGATGACGAAGCAATCCCAGTCACTTTCCTTCCCTTAGAAGATGAAAAATTTAGCGCAGAAGCTGAAAATAGAACCAAATTATTCTGGGGTTAAAAATATCATACAACACTGTTATTCTTAAACTTTTTTGTTATTTGATCGCTGCATGAACACAAACACCTGCTGCAGATGACCTTTCCCAGATGAACTTACATAAACTGAACCGTTCACCTACAAGAAGTATGTGAAACTATGAATGTTTATGTGACAACTTGACACGTATACGCTACAACAGAAGGATATTCTTATCCTAATTGAGTATACGTTGTGGACCAAAATCGAAGAGAGGAGCAATATAGAAATATAATAGATAACTGCGAATGTTTAAAATACTTAAAGGGAAAAGAAAACAGAAAAAGGATAAGACTACTTCTTTCGTTCCTCGTCTCTAATCAATGCTGATTCGGTACGTGTTTGAAGCATGAAAAGTTTTTTCTGTATGAAAACTTTAACTTCCCTTACTTGTTCCTACTTCGTTTCACCGCAATTATTTTACAAGCAGTGTCAGGTGTGGCGTAAAACTTAAACTGGCCAGTCTATTGACAGTTCCTGCAACATTACAAGTGTCCATACATGCATCGAAGAAAAATATTGAACCGATTTTGGTTGCAATGATGGCGAACGAGCTTCCGACAAATCATCACTTCTTTCGGTTCCTAAGGCGATCCAGTGAAGAAATCTGAATACGACGGTGTAGTCTCATAAAACACCAGCAACGTAAGAACAATTCTTTTTGTATCTAGAATAACTGCTCTTAGCTCAAGACATTTCAGGAAAGAATACTAATGCAAACAAAAGTCTAAAACGCTGTTAGAACTTGAAGAAAGCTTTGAAATGTACCATCTTCCCACATCACTCAAATCTCTACCCAAAGAGTATCTTTATTTCATTCCACGTAGATTGAGCACGAAAAAGCATTGCCTCGGGTGCCATTCCTAGAATATGGAAAAACACTTTTCATCTACCCCTGTCTCCAAGAAGTCGCCAAAGGGTGAGTGCTGTTAAGATCGCAATTGTTTCGTTCTCACCTCACGTTTTCTGGACCTCGAGAAAATGCAACGATTGAACTTTTCGTGAGTTAAGTTTATTTTGATTTTCATTGTTATCTATTCATTCATTCTCTAAGACTCATAATCCACCATGTAAGATTTAAACACAAACAATTTATTTTGCTGGAATAAAGTCTTACCTTTTAAAAAATTTTATTTCAAGTGCTAAAATATATTTACAAGGGAATCTATAATTCTATATTCTTTACATATCTAGATAACAATAAAATTTTAAATATAAATGTAAAAAATTATATTTAAAAATCTGCTGACTTTGATTGAAGTAGGTTAGATTTATCTACGCTAAAATATAGCAACAAGGAATTAAAGGCTGATATCAAAAAATGCAAAAATTGGCGATAAAAAGACCTGGGAGATGGCTCCTTCAAAAACGTCAATACCAATCTCATTGTTCTCCATGTCACGCTGAACTCTCCTTATATTCCTGGAGCCTCTTAAACAGATAAGAGCAGATCGCAAAAGCGAAAACGAAACTTGGGCTCTAACCCAGGAGATGACAGTGGAATATTGCTCTTCCTTTCTCTGAGGCAATAAGCTCTGCCAATCTACAATGAAACCTAAGGCATTCTTTCCCCATCCTACCCGTTGTCGTAAAAACCAGCGGGGTGAACATTCCCTGTTCCACATCAAGTACTCTTCTAGAATACTGGCGCTCAAATTTCGCAAAAAACATTGCGTTTCACCTAGTTTTGTGCTTTTTACAGATTTCAACGCAATCTAATGTCGAGCGTGTTTTTGCTTGTTTGCAGATACTTTTTGCAAAACCGTGTTTTCTCGTTCACGTGTATTCGATTGACCTGCTAGGGTTCCATGTTCCGGTACAAGTCGGCATTAGGGTGACAAACCCTCACGTCAACGAATGCAGCACATTGGCGCTCCCAGAGCCCACGGGTATGAATGTCTAACCTCGCATCAGGCGCTCTATTGGATCCTCTACTCAGCTGTTCTCCTGGAATGTCCTGGAGGATAGTCTCGATCTCGACATCATGTCATCATGCGCTACGTACAGAACTCAAAAGTTCGGCGTCTAGGTCTATCAGCTCGTTGTGTCGGTTAGTAATAAACCTTCCCCGTCTACATATCCTTGCATCCCCGCATACTTAGGTGGAGGGGGGATCATTAATCGGCCAGTCGTAGCGCATGTTAAGGGTTTCACCAAATCATGGCTATCTGGCAGAGTCCGCAAAAAATAAGTCCACTGATGTGTCAAGCCGAAGGTATACGCTGCATGGCGGGCTTGTGGCCGCAAATTCTGCCAGATTCGCTACTTCGTTGGCCCAGTTAGTCACTTTTTCACTAACATATTCCTCTAATCATTCCCTTGAGCCGATCACTGCTCCAAGATGTTTCTGTCCTTCCACCGTAACATTGACAGCCGTGTCCTCAAATGCAACTCACACGCTTTAATCTGTATCTGGTTTTGCCATGATCCAGCACTTCTTGGACCATGAGTATTTAGAGTATCCCACCATCTCCTGATTTCTGCGATCGAGCCGGCTCCGTATCAATATGGTAGCTTTATTAACTTTAATAGTTGAATTAAAAAAGCAATTAGCTTCGATCCACGAATATCAATAGCTCTATATTGCTCTAGGAGTATGAAAAATAATCTACATCTAACTTAACCAGGCCTGACAAAAGCCATGCAGAAGGCCTCTGCTGTTGAGCAGACAAGCTTTCTAGGGGGCTGCCATTCTATGTTTAATCAATTCGCCCTGGAGCGAATAAAGCACAGTACAGGTAGGTCATTTCACTGTATAAAAACAGCAAAGCACCACGTACCATTCTGTTAAAACAGAATACCTTTACTAACTGAAAAATTATTAGTAGTAATTATATTTTTGGGGGCAGGTCAATTAGCTCCTGCATGATTTACATAGCATGGCCATGCACACTGATAATTTCAAAAAGGAAAAGTTGGAACATGTACATTTATTTACCTATAGTTACTGTATACCATATTATTAAAAACTAGATCATTGGATAATGCAATTCAAGACTTTTTATTGGCTTAGCCATTATAGTATATCAGCCAATAATTATACCATAATCTACAAATATGGCAAGCGTACGTGTCAGATTAAAATTAAAAGGGAGCTAAAAATTGAATAAAATTTAATTTAATTTAACGTTTTTAATGAAACAATTATCCTGTTTTATAATTCTAGGTCCTAAAAACAATTTGGCAGTCAATACTTATTCTCAATTGTTGCGCTAAATATGGGTTTGTTCAATGTTGTCTACTAAATATCAATCCTGCTGCTGGCAGCCCAGTTCATTTCGACTATAACCTCTAAGGGAAACAAAGGGGGTACATCAAGGCCAGCTACGTCTTCTAATAACCTGCCCAAAGTAAAAGGATGTAAAGGGAATGCCATGAAATGCCAGGGTAGCATTGAATTATGATGAAGTTTTGCTTAGTGCATAGATCATGCTCAAACATACAAACGTACATAAAGGTTTCCATGTGAAAACTAATGTGCAACATGTGTGATAAGACTCTTTATTTTTTTCTCAATCCATCACCTTGATGCAAGCTATGTAATTGAAGACCACGTCAAAGGAAGATACTAAAAAAGTGGCCAATGAGCTGAAAAATGTCATGCCAGGTGCTTTACATTTGATGCTTGATGAGGGGTTGGAAGAGCAAGCCGTACAAAGGCATTATGATCAAAAGCAAAAGAAAACTGTGATTTGTTTATAATGGAGATCTGGACAATATTCCTTTTATAGTTTTTCTTACCATATCCATCCATTACTGGTAACCCCAAAATGCAATAGATAAACAAGTGTTAAAATAAATAAACAAATCAATCATGCAATAGTAATATTTGAATTGTCCTGCTTCACCAAATGCTTAGAAACATGATTACCTTATAATAAATTCATTTAACCTTGGTTCAAATTTATTTCCTCATGCATTCACATACAAATAATTCGTAGATGGCAGACCACTTGGCCAACCTACGGGTATAGCAAGTGGAGAACTTCAGATTTGCAGCAAATGTGGACATGCATGCAACCATGCAAACTACATGTGTACACTGCTTAATTACTTGTTACTGTGAAACTAAGAAAACCACAAACACTTTGATCTGATTCTCACAGAACAGTTGTGTGCCGTTCAACACAAAATTCAGGAGTGAGCAGACTCCCTGTTGCTGCTGTTTAGTTCTCTCTGCCTATTGACTTTTTCCTTTAAATGCAGGGACACTGTCACGAAGCTAGAAGAAGGTTCTCTTTCCTTCACTTTATCGGTCTGCGACCTAACTTTTTCTTCTGTCTTGAACTTCCAAAAACCTTATTTATAACAACTGATTACATAATACTTATTTTTAAAGATACTATATTTAGTGACAAGAACATTCTAGACGTTGAAGACGTCATACACTTAAAATAACCTGATAGAATCTTCTGGTATACCGAGAAGGTTCCAGTACAGCATAAAATAGCAATGTCGTAAATCAATGTTGTTCTAGATTGTTCGTTTGTTTTTGGAAAACTTTGTTACAGACACTACATAGGTATATGCGTTTCTGGAGTTCACAGTTTCTGGGTTTAACAGTAACAGTGTAGACAAAAAAAAATTGGTTCCCTGAGAATAACAAAAGTAGTACCTTATAATAAAAGTTTTTCAGCATTCTGAAGATGAAAAGCTGCACAAAAACGAGTCCACTACAACAATCATCCATGGACCCCTCATCAGAAGAACAGAACAATTACTGTTTTTTAAGGTGAAGAATGGTAACATTTTATGAGCAAGATCGCCACTGAATTCCATCATTTACTGCGACAGAGTTTTGATTAAAGAATAAATGACGTCATAATGGGTAAAGATACTGAAAATTAATGTTGTCTCAGTAGTTGTTGTTTAAGCAATGGCAGACAAAATTTAGTGAGTTTCAATCAAACTTTTTTAGACATTTCTTGCTGTGATGGGTGTCAACTGTATTTTTTCTTTTTGTTCTGGCTCTAAACTTCAGTTCTGGGCAAAAGAAAGGGGGGTTGAGGAACATCGATTTTCGTCTTAGCAGCACTTTTAACTGTTGTATGTTAACGTCCACTGCAAAGCCAATGGCTGGTCAAGCAACAAGATACAAGTTTGAGTCAAAGCAAGAGGAACTAAAACAATATAAATAACAATTCTAACCCCTTATGTTACCAAAAATATACTTTGATCACTCTTACAGCATTGAAATCCAGATTTGAGTGGCCTTTTTCCATTTTTGTTTTTCTTCAGCTTAGGTGAGATTTCTTTATGCAGTGTTCATCAAGGAGGCTATGCACTGCATTACTGCACACTGCATAACTGAAGTGCCTTCCTGCTTACAATATCTGTTAAGAATTCTTCGTCCCTTCTTAGGTCACATTATATTACACAAATGCAATCCCTGTATGTGGAACAGAATTTATTGGTATGATAGCATACATGCTATAAGACACTCCTAGTTTCTTGAGATTTATGATTTTACCTTTTGCTTTTAATAAAATTTGCTACGGTTTTCAGCTAATGACAAGAAAGGTTTGAATCTCCCCCAAAATCCTTTGCAAGGCAACTATAACATTGTCTTTGTTAAGCAAAAGACCTATTTATTTTGCAACAGATTTAACAATAGTCATGTTGAGTACTGCTGCTGTACTTGCCAAGACACTACCTGTAGTTTGTTTTTACCATCTTGATCTCCAGGTACAGTGACTTTCATTAGAGTGCCTCAACACTTCTTCAAATGTACTTGGGCCATTCCATTTTCAAACAGCTTAACTGTTTAAATTTAACATATTTCATATCTAACCAAATCAAGAATTCTTGAAATAGAGAGAACCTTAATTGTTTTAACAATAATAATCTGAAAATTGACTTTGCAGGAAATGGCAAAGAGAGGCTGTCAATCTTTGTCCAATAAAAAGTGTGTGAAAATAGCTGGCATGCTGTAAGATTTTAAGCCATTTTAGTAAACTTGCAGATAAATGTTTTTTTCCAAAATGGAAGTACTTCATAAATGAGAGCAAGTAGCAATTTTGTTACAGACATTTTGTAACATCCTTAATTTCCGTTTTCTCTGAAAATAGAAGCCATTATTTTTGCAAACTTGGTTCCTTTTTTAAGTTGCAAGGGGCCTAAGTTTAGGTGCTGTAAATTATTGAAACCCTGAAAAACACCTAAAAAAATAAAGCCTACTTTCTGTTATAGACATTATGTTATGGACAGTAGATTACTGATACTTTTATCATAGTAACTTATTTGGGAGAGACAAATGCGACATTCAGGACAATTTGTTCCAATTTATCACATCCAAGTTTTATGTGCTGGTCAAAAACACCACCATCAATAACCATTACAACAACAATAGCAGTAGCAACACCATTTTGAAATGAGGAATATTAATTTTTAATATTCAGTTGATCAATTTTACTGAAAGATATATTATGTTTACAATCAGTGCCTTCTTTTAAAATATCTGAAGATAAATTACAAAAATTAACAAAGGAATGTTTTAGGAATGTAGCTTGAAACAAGCAATACTTGAACTTCCACAGGCCATTGCAATGATAACAACTGTCATCATATTATAGAGGAAATTGTCAATACAAACAGTTCAGTGGAGTGAAAATTTCAGAAAAAGTGTCAATTGGCATATTAAGAATCAATGAATTGTGCTCTGACAAGAAGTTCAAAACAATCCAAGTTTAGTAAAGCAATGTTTATCTACTGCAATCTGCAGTTAGTTCTATTTTAGTTCTATGAAAAAGTTTTGTATTTGAGGATATCTATACAGCCTCTCGATGTATGCAAGACTTGGGATAATGAAAGGTCCTGTGCCTTTCAGCTCCAGGGGGCCACAGAAGTTTCTTCTCAATATTGCTCCTCATGAGGTGCATAAACTGTAAATTTCTTTGGAGGCCGAAAAACAGGAGTGACCTCAACTTAAATGAGTTAATCGGGTAATTAGTTTTGCGGATTGTGATGAAACTTGGCTGCTGCTTAAGTAATGTTCATTACTAGGAGGATTGCTTTCATATACATTTCTTAAAACTGCGGTACACATATATGATTTTCCCTGTAATCTGATTGGCTCTAATTGGTGCGATTTATTTACACACCGCACCATTTTTTGCTCTAAATCGCATCATTTTATGCTTGACTGAGTTTTTGATACATGATGTCAAAGTCTTTCTGTTTTGCATACAAAATAAGATGTAAAAACATTTCCAGTTCCGCTTTTTATTTAAAAACCGGCTGAGTACTGCATCAGTAAAATATTTGAATTGACCAAGTGCTGTATTTGGGCGATTTCAAAATGGATGTAGTAAAGTGGTAATTGAACCCCGTGCTGTGCAATTTTGGTCTGAAATCATACTTATGATTTCAAATCGAACTCGCACTGTGTGTTCATTTGATTTTGAAATCACTAGTATGATTTCAGCCCTAATAATATACATGAAAAAATTTCTCAGTTCTGTTTGGTTAAGATGAATGCAGTTTTCAGGTAATTCAGTGCAAAGAAAGAAACAAACTAGACATTCTGATTGGTCAGAATGATTGGTCAATGTCAATGTCAATGACAAGGTCAAGGTCAAGGTCAATGTCACTTGCAGGGTTTGAATAAATTATTTTTACATGTGATGCGTGCGCTTTTCTTCTGCGTAGTTATGAGAAGCTACCTCATATTTTTTCATGTATATTATTAATAGATAATCACATGATTTTCTCATGCAATTTGGAATAAATAAGCACTTGTAAATTTTTTCAAAGACCACAAATTGCACTCGCCCTACGGGCTCGTGCAATTTTGTTAGTCTTTGAAAAAATTTACTCGTACATATTTATTCCAAATTGCACTCGAAATCATGTGATTACCTGTACAAATTGCACTCTACTCAGTTCAATTACCATGATTATTAATCAATTTTACTGAAAGATGTATTACTGAAAGATAAGTTATGTTTACAATCAGGGTCTTCATTTAAAATATCTGAAGATAACAAATTACAAAAAATTCTGTGGAGTGAAACTCTCTGAAAAAGTGTCAATTATTAAGAGCACAGGGGGCCCAGACAAGCGATGAGTCTGGTTGTTTATTGGAAATATAAAGGAATGTATGGGAGAATATTGAAGAGTCTTATTATCGCAAACTTATATCATGAAATGTCCGAGTTAAATCTCAAAATAAATGTAAACCTACCTCACTTGCTGTGTATTGTCATTTCTGTGGCTCTAAATGACGAATTTGAGCGATTTGGTGGGTTTTGCGTAGACTGTTACTATATGTTATAAGAAGGAGACGAGGGTGGAAAGCTCATTTTCGACTGCTCTAGCGCGAAGCCGATTTTCACCCAGAAATAAGAATCGTCCAGCTTCCAAATCGAAAACCAGATAAACTGAAAGGTTGATGCCTCTTCTCGTCACATTCAATCGAAGATCCATTCAAAATCCAAGTGCTAACCGCCAAAACATTTTCGAGAAATGCAGCTTTCAAAGCAATCAGCATCCGCGGCCCCGATTTCGTGTTGCACGGAGCAACCGTCACGATGTTTGCCCCACGCTGATTGGATGATGCTGAACAATGCCCGATTACAAATACCTCATGTGGGAGGGGAGTCAGGGGCATATTCATGTCAGCGATTCATCTACTGACTAGCTTGGTGTGAGCCGTCGTGTCAGGTTTCTGTCACGCGACATAAACCTCACACTAGGCTAGTCAGGAGATGAATCGCTGGCGTGAATATGCCCCTGACTCCCCTCCAATATGAGGCATTTGTAATCAGGCATTGTTTAGCATCATCCAATCAGCGTGGGGCAAACATCGTGACGGTTGCTCCTTGGCACATGAAATCGGGGCTGTGGATGCTGATCGCTTCGAAAGCTGCGTTTCTCGAAAATGTTTTGGCTGTTAGCACTTGGATTTTGAATGGATCTTCAATTGAATGCAGCGAGAAGAAGCGTCAACCTTTCAGTTTATCTGGTTTTTGATTTGGAAGCTGGACGATTCTTATTTCTGGGTGAAAATCGGCTTCGCGCTAGAGCGGTCGAAAATGAGTTTTCCACCCTTGTCTCCTTCTTATAAGGTATAGTAACAGTCAACGCAAAACCCACCAAATCGCTCAAATTCGCCATTTAGAGCCACAGAAACGACAATACACAGCAAGTGAGGTAGGTTTACATTTATTTTGAGCTTTAACTCAGACATTTCATGATATAAGTTTACGATAATAAGACTCTTCAATATTCTCCCATTCATTCCTTTATGAGATGCAATGAATATATGAAGTTCATATATTTTTGAACTGCGGTATTAGATACGTATGATGCACGATCCTCGCAGTAGATAGCGCTAATTAAGCAATAGCGAAAATCAGACCTGTAAAAAAAAAATCAGGCCTGTACGGGATTCGAACCACTGACCTCTGCGATACTAGTGCAGCGCTCTGCAATACTAGTGCAGTGCTCTACTTACTGCGAGGATTGTGCATCATACATATCTAATACTGCAGTTCAAAAATATATGAACTTCATATATTCATTGCATCTCATTTATCACTTTCATGGGTTTATTACGAATCAACTTAACGGCCTGCTCCCAGTTGGCTTGTTAGCTCAATTGGTAGAGCGCTGCACTAGTATCGCAGAGGTCAGTGGTTCGAATCCCGTACAGGCCTGATTTTTTTTTTCAGGTCTGATTTTCGCTATTGCTTAAAGTGCACCTATACCCAAAAAATTTTTTTCGCTTAACGAAGTAAGCTTATTTTTTTGAGTATTTCTGCGCAAAATTTTTTTTATTTGCTCAAATCTTCAATTTTCTATGCCCAGTCAAAATACGGAAAATCGGCCGCCATCTTGCCCCACGACCGAGTTTAAAGAGGAATGGCTCTAGTGGGTAATGTGACGTCAAATTGAGAACACGAAAGTCTGCATTTCACACATTTTCACTTGTTTGGGAAGGTTGTAGTCAATAATTGTCCGAAAATATGCCGACTAAGTGTGTTGTAGAAGGATGTAGCAACGTGCGAAATTTGCAAGAGGGTATCGCGCTTCATACATTCTTCATACAACACACCTAGTCGGCATATTTCGGACAATATCGACCACAATCTTCCCAAACAAGTGAAAATGTGTGAGATGCAGAGTTTCGTGTTCTCGATTTGACGTCACATTACCCGCTAGAGCCATTCTTCTTTAAACTCGGTCGTGGGGCAAGATGGCGGCCGATTTTCCGTATTTTGACTGGGCATAGAAAATTAAAGATTTGAGCAAATTAAAAAATTTTTGCACAGAAATACTCCAAAAAATAAGCTTATTTCGTTAAGCGAAAAAAAAATTTGGGGTTTAGGTGCACTTTAAATAGCACTATCTACTGCGAGGATCGTGCATCATACGTATCATTCCTTTCTATTTCCAATAAACAAACAGACTCGTCGCTTGTCTAGGCCTCCTGTGATTAAGAGTCAATGAATTGTGCACTGATGAGAATTTCAAAACAATGAATAGCTTTTGTAGCCAAACATAGTGTTTGTGTGAATTATCGCTTGACAGAAGATTCTCAGTGCTACGTAGATTCAGAGCGGAAAAGTCTCCCTTTCCGTTTCAGTCAAGTCAAATTGTAGGTAAGATGTGGATCTCATAAACCCGTTGATTTACGCCTTAGGAGAAAAACAAAACACAGAAAACTAACCTGGGAAAGGAAATAAAAGCAGGACGACGAAAGAAACAGCCAAAGGGCCACAATTTCCCATCGTATGTGAAGATTGGCAAATGAGGAAGTGGGTTCGGTACATCTCACGCAACCATTAATGACTCCATAATGCACTTCGCACCCTCTCCACTGACTAGCCAACACGATCTCGTCCCCGAATGAAGGATTATCATAACTTCTCAAATGTGACAAAATGAAGTATAATCATTCAACATCGAGATGACCGTGAGTCCAACGGTAGACTGGAGATACTAAGGTAGCGGAAGTCACAAAGTAAAAAATGGCGGCGAAGAAGGCGTCCAAGAACAAAGATGATCTCGATGCTCAGCTACACGAGGTAACAAGTTTGCTTGGAGAAAAAGAAATATCACGGAAGAGGAAAAAAAGGCCGGAGTGATTTGGAATTTTATGGGGACTCCACCACTGGTTTGAGGAAATACAAGCACAAGTATCGGCCTCGCGAAAAAAAGGTGACGAATACGTCGCTCTGCAGTGCAACAGAAGAAGGTGAATTTACAATATTTTTATCTTTTGCAACGCGATATCCCCCTAAAATTAACGAATACAGTTAATTGTCAAAACGCCTTAAATTTACTAGAACAATTAATCCAATGTTCCAAACAAGCTGCTGGCCATGTTGCCTTAACAAAGCTCATGCAAGTTTTAATTCACTCAAACCTTATAGATTGCGATCCGAGTTTAGATTTGGGAGATGATGATGTATAACCTACATGTCATGAGATGTCACCACCATCAATTGTCAAGCGTAAGTTTTTTTTGGGGAAAGAATGTTCTTTTATCCAAACACCTGCAATACAACTGTTTTTCACAACATCCCACTTTAATGTAGATCAATCACTTTCATGAGATAAATCGTTTCTCATGCAAAGGTAATGATAAATTGCTAATAATGGCTGGAAAAAATTGGGGTCCCTGTGCTCATTAGTGAGCTGTAGCCTCTTATCCATCTATAGATCTCAATATCAAGGCAAATCTACTATATTTTCAATGTGTACGTGCACGAGCATGCGCAAATGATGCTATCAACTATCCGCAGTAAGGGTTGCACAAAATGTGAGGAATCACCTTAAGCTTATTTATTAAGGCATTCTTGGGACAACTTGATTTATTGAAGTAAGTGGGGAGTGTAAAGAAGGAGAGTTTATTTTTTATAGGGTTGTACATTTCATTTTCCATGTTGCCAGGTCTCAATCTTTGTTAGAAAGAAAGTTGGTGAAATCACAGACTAACTGGCATTTAAAAGAAGGGGTGCTAAATTATTTTAAAAAATTATGGTCATGAATAGAAGAGTTGGAATGTACCAGTATCTATTGATGCACATTGTGACTAAATATTATTTTTGTTTCATAGAAGATGACCTCCAAGCTGCACTTGTGAAATGTGAAGAGGTTCTTTCCACATTTCAAATTGCATCTTCCAAAACTTGGGAAACACGGATGTCTACTTTGACCTCTAGTTGGGACAACATCAGGAAGTAGCTAATAGAGTCAGTCCTTAGCTGTGAGGGCTTCCCCTCTCCAGACATTTACAGCATTTGTTTGGAAGGCAAAGTCTGTATACGATTTATGGAGTGCCCAAAAGAGTTTATGTGCCATTCATGCGGTGAAAAGGTTCACAAGTCTTCGCCTTTTCATGACAGAGATACATATGTCAATGGGTACTTTCATGCTATTCCCCCAACTGTTGGAGTTGATGGAAAAGGTTATCACAAAATAATAGGTAATCTCATAATATGCAGTGTCCATTTTTTTAAATTATTATTTTCACTTCATATGCTTAATTATACATTTTTTTTTAAACCAGCATATTCAAATTGAACTTAGCATAAGCAAGTAAAGGTGGATGGAGACTCTATCAACAGGTATTAATTAGCTTTAAAGTCATAAGTGGTTTCTTAGAGAAATTTATGATGATGATGATTATGTTATATCACAATGCAAAACAACATTTTTAATGTAGCTTTGCTTCTCTCTTCCTTAGATAAGTCTTTTCCAGTCCCTAATATACCAGATCAATGTTCAAGTTGGAAAGAGGCTGGAGTCATACAACAAGTTCCATCTTGTGGTTTCTTAATAAGAGTTAATGAAAAAGGTAATAGTGTCTGTTTGCTTAAACTGTCCTGGATTTTTACTTATTTTCTGTATCTAATTATTAAGTAAATTAATAAAAGTAATATGGCTTGCTCTTTATCTCAAATTACTTTTTGATATGTCCTTTTTTGGTAATCAATTAGATTGTAATGCATCATGAGAAGAGACTCATTTTATTAAAATTTTAATTAATTTCACCTTAATTTATTACCTATAGTTATGGGAATTCCTAGTTGAAGCCATTTTACTGCACTTTAATGTTATCATTATTCATGAAATGAATAATTTCTTTTTCAGGACGATATGATTTGAACAAAGTCATAATCCAGTGTTCCAATTGCAACAGTATCATTCTATCCTGGTCTCTGATTGATGTTGTAGAAGCAGGGTTTTGGTGTGAGAGTCCCAGTGACACCAGTTATGTGTTTGACCAACAATTATTCAGGTTATGGGATTCAATCCAAAAAAGAATGCCTGGGACATCAGAAAGCTCCTTTATTCATGGACTTGAGGATGTATCAGTTATGAAAGGAAGGGTATGCTTTTCTTTAGTTGAATTAATTTTATTTAATTTTCCACTTATGTTTCTGCATAACTTTTTGTACAGTAGTCTATTGAATGGTCAAAATTGTATTCTGACACATTCTTGCTTAACACCTATCTTTGAATTGTAATATTTTAGAGACAATGTAGCAAATGTATGGGGTTACAAGACTTGCTCTTGGCTCTGACATAATAATCTGATTGTCTATAGATTTTTCACATATTTTTAAGTTTGGTGCTAGAACATTTCAATATAATTTCAGGTTTTATACCTTGTTTGTTTTGTTTTTTTGAGATTTTTGTGTACATAATATGGTGGAAATCTTACTTTTGTGCTGTCTGCTGTACTTTATCTAGTATTTACTATTACTGACCTACCTAAATTGATATTTCTATTTTTTTTTTTTAGGCACCAACCATCAATCACAGCACATTTAGTAGATCTTTTAAAGGGTGGAAATTCTGCCAGTTTGAATTGGGTCATCTGCAAGGTCACAACTGGATTATTTGCCCTACATGTTCCATCTTTCAGCACTCCTGCCATGTTGATGGAAATATGAAACTGTATCGTTACAGTTCATCTGGAGGGTAGGTTTTATTCTAGAGGAAAGGTCTACACAGAACAATGTCAAAAACACCCAACATTTTATCAATGCTCATAAAACTTGTACAATAGAATGAAGGGTGCAAATTTTGTAAATTTTACTTTTATTGGTGGCCTGAATACAAGTGGCTGTTGGTTATTGCATTACTTATATTTTAATTTGGTGTGTTTTATTGAGTTTATTTATATTGCAAAGATATATAAAGTTGAGGTTTAATCATTAGGTTAGGCACAATAGTAACTGTTATCATCCATTGTCTTTAATAATATGCAGTTATATCATGAAAAAAATGATACATTTTAGCCAGTTATAATTGTTTTCTTCTACAGACAAAGGAGGCAATCATATTATGAAGATCTTTTTATTGCCAACAAGGGGGATGTTGATAGCCACATGAACAAAGTATGCAAAGCAGTCCAAATCTAAGGTGTGTATATATGCAGTTTTATTCCGATCATTTTATACTAAGTTTATAGCCTCTTAGCAAGCTGTGACAAGTTTCTATATTGGTAGGATTGCATGAAATTTTGACTTTTCTGTTACAGTATTAATAGTTATTAAATGCTGCAACTAGGAACAAGACAATATATGTGGGGGGTATCACATTGGTGGGCTGCTTCTAATAAGGGTAGGAAGACAGCCGAACTAGATGAGACAGGACTTGAGATCGCAGGCTGCCGGCATGGTTTGGCACAGTGGGCAGTGAACATGGTGTAAAACATTTTGTAGATTTTTTCCTATCCAGGGGTACAGTATGAACAATGGAGGTCCATTGGCATTCAACTTAAGGCAATTAGAAAACAATGAGGACTGACAAATTAGAATCAATCAAATTCAGACTTGTAACTAGACCTTAATTAGTCAGTTACTTCATTTTAGTTAATTGAAGTTATAGACATTCAACTGAAAGGTAATTTATTCATATCTTTTAGATCGTGAGGAGCTCATTACGGAGCATGCTATTGCTTGGAATCAAAGAAAAATCAATGGCATGGCACAGAGTCTGTCAAGACGATACACACAAGTCAGTATTTATGCAATATTACTATTGCTAAATAGCTATTAAACAGACAAAATTATGTTACCATTTCTACTCACGCTTTATCTTATTTAGACTCGTTCAAACAGCGTGCACACCTCAGCAAAAAGATTTCTTCAAACAAGAATAAGCAGTCTTCCCTAATAGATAAGTACAATCAAGAGAAAGAAGGCAATGAAGCTTTGCAAGCTACTGTCTCTGAAGTTATGAAGGGGAATTTCCCATGGGGAAACACAACAGGTAAACTTTGTGAATCTTAGTACTCAATTCAACTTGTCTCTTTTGTTGAGTATTTCAGCTTGTAGCTGTCATTTTTGTTCTATGTATATTTTCATTCTATCATTGATAAAGTATTTTCTTGTACATTGTACAACTTACTAATTTTATACAAGATGACACACTTGGGATAAGGGGGTAGCTTAGTAGCTACGGTCATTGTGTTGGTGTCTTAAGAAAGACACTATGCTCCAGCACTGCCCCTCTCAAGAAAATTGTACCAGTAAACTGTTCACAACTTCTAATAGATCAGGTCTCTTCCGAGGTGTTGCATTTTTTCCTACTTCTGTCTAACCTGAGCACGCAGGACAGTAAAATCAAGAACAACAACAGCAATAACAACAAGCCGCTTATTTTCTTTGCTTTTAAAACGTTATTTTGCAAATAGTAAATGCTAATCTAGGCGGGCAATTGATTGCTTATGCATAAAACTAGATCAATTAAATAACATTAATAACAATTAAGATTTAGTTACGTGTAATTTTATAATTGTTTCTGCATATTAAGATTGCTAAAGCAAAATGAGGGGAGAGTAATGAGAGGAGAATAATGAGAGAAGACACTGATTTTAATTACTTAAAGTTTCCTGTTCTTGAATAATCTCGTGTTTATTAAGAAAGGAATTTTCTTTGTCCAGCATTCTTGGTTATTCATTTTTAATTCTAGCTTTGAAAGACTTTTTGGGTAGCTCTCTTAGATTGCGAGGTATCTCATTCCAACAACTGGTACCAGTTATTGAGAATGCATTGTTTTTGTAATTCAAGTCAGTTTTTATTCGTCCATATAGGTACACCAATGGAAAAGGGAATTGCCTTTAGCAAGAGTCAGATTTGTTCTGCAGCTACCAAGTTCAAAGCTGCATTAAGTGGTAGTGACTACGAGGAATATCTGCCTTTGGAAGAGGGTGCAGAAAATGATGATGACGTTGACGTTGACGACGGCACGTACGACAGCACTGCCGATTGTTCTGAAGATGAAATCACCTTTAATTACAAAAACGTACCAGGTGCGGGAATTAACGTTGTGGTACTTGGTGAAGGAATTCCCTATTGCGATACATTTTCATGGAAATTTCCTGTCGAAATTAGCCAGTCAACGCTCGACGGCAGAAACGGCAGTTCGGCTTGTATTGTAATAGCTTTGATCTTTGCTCATGGAGTGTGGCATGAGCGGCTCGATCTCCAACCTACGCGTGAACTATCTCCTCTGTGGGTTATGTTACTCTGTGCATCAATCAGGGTGGGAAACCGCCTTTATGACCGCTGTCGACACAGCCTACCTCAGCATTTTCTTTCACCCTCAGAGGCAGCCACTGTCGCAGAACAATGTGTGAGTGTGTCCGTACATTCGCCCTTGGCTAGACGAGTTTGTGATGACCATGCTCCAACAACTCCAGTGCGCCAGTTATCAGCACTGTGTGATGGCTTCCACGGAAATGCAGCTATACTTATAGCCAACGAAAAGACCGTTCTTTTCTTACCACTAGCTGGTCAATCTATTGCCTTGGTGGACAGTCATCGTCATGGTGACCTTGGTGCCCAAATATTACTTGGTTATCAAAGTCGTTTAGAGCGATTTGTAGTTGCGTGCCAGAAAGTGCTCGATTTAAATGATGATACACTGCAATCTATCGTTTATTTATTTTTAGGCCAGAAGAAGTCAGACTTGATCATATCTCCATTTACAAGCCTAGTACGCTGTATGGAACTTGTATTGAATTTTTATTTATTTCAGCGTGTTTGAAAGTCGCATTATATACATTTTAAGTATTATAATATAATTAATAATAAACAATGCAGAGAGGGTTGCGGCAACAATTATTGGCATTTTGTAGTAAATACTGAGGAAAGTTTTCTCCCCTACTTTTGTTTAGAGGGCGATCTATTCCCTGGGTTGATCATCGGTCTTGAATATTGAAAATAAAGTATATGTTGTATTTATTAACCATAATTCTATTTTTTTTTTTTTTTTTTTAGTTTTGTCTCGGAATGCTTTTATTGATTCTCATTTTCTTTAATGTTTCTAACTGTAACGGTGACATGGTGCAGCGAGGAGGAAAACAAGCAACGTTTGCAATATTTTGTTCAGTGCATCTGCCTCCCGGCTCACTACAATTTCCAAGTAGACTGTAAATTTCACGTTCACTTTAATATCAGCATTATTAAAATCGTCTATTCCACTTCAAAAACGTTCCTTTTATTTTGTTATAACAAGATGGACAAAGCCTTTGGGGTTGACAAGAACAGTGAGAGCCACTTGAAGTGTTGGACGCACTTTACAACAGTTTTCAACCGTTATTGAACTCGTGTTTCAAAACCTGATATTGTCTCCGACGAACGTTTCTCGTGGTTATCCCTTGTAATATACCATCGAAATGTTGAGGTTTTTATTTTCTTTGGAACCCTGTAGATCGTCTCACTGAGGCCCTGGATAATTTTTGGTTCCGCAAAGCCGTTTTTAGGCAATCTGGGGAATACGCCTGAAACTCCTCTTATCAAGACAAGCTCTGTTCATATTAACAATATGTGAATAAAACAGCTTTGTAATAATAACGTTTAGGATTTTGCCACTGCTTTTCCGAACGAGAAAACTGTGCGGGGCCTTCGAGAAAGGGGCCCGTGACCCGAGGCACTACATGCTGGAAAGCCTAGTTTTTGTAAAAATCTACCCCGTAAACTCTCATTTCTTTTCATCGTGTAGCCGTTATTATACCAAAGGGAAGCTGGCGTTTTCCTTTGTAAGCGGTTAAGTTACAACGTGAACTGACAAAATTTCTAAAGACTCTTGCAGATCTGTTGATAGGTCGATGATAAAGAACCGTTTTCGATTTCTCTGTTAGAATTCGGTTGGGAGAAGAGGTCTGCATATTGCAATTTTTTAGCCTAATATACTCAATGAGCATTTCGCAACGGTTGGACAAAAATTAGCTCATCAGTTACTTCCAACTCCAAAATGTTTAACTGATTTCTTAGGGAAATGTAAATCACGCGTCTCATACTAATAATTCAACCTATCACTCCGGTTGAAATTGGACTGGAAATATTACCCAACAATAAGTGACACAGTCTCTACTCCTTCCCTACTCGGATATTAAAGTGTGCAAGTGACGTTCTACGTCATGTCGTAGCAGAAATCTTTAATTTTTATATATCACTTGGAACATATACAGCCAAAATTAGATGTGAAAAATCGCCCATATTTAAGGATATGAAACTGAACCAAACAATTACGGGCCCGTATCTTCACTGCCTAATTTTAACAGAATTTTGGAAAATTTTTATAAATGAAGAAGACATTTTTTTATGGCTCTCAACGCGAATTCCGCGAAGAGTATTCATCCTAAAATCACTCGATACTTACAGCAACAATATATTAGACTCTCTTCTATAAGTGAGCAAAATTTCATGGCTTAACCATTACTGGTTACAAAGTTATAGTCACAGTCATAGCAAGTGATCCATTTTTAAACCGTTGCGCTACTTCTTACCATCGTAGTTCTGTTTTGTGTCATTGAAATCTAATAATATCTACAGCTTGCAAATGTTTCTTTTTTTATATACTAGTATGCCAAATTTCATGCCTACGCCGTGCAGGGTTTAATAGTTACAGTTGTTCAAACGCGTGGACCCCTGTTTACGTCCGCCATATTGGATTTTTTTTTTAATTAAAAAATTCATAAAAAATTCAGCTTTTATCATTTTTTCATTAAACCTACGCCAAAGTAATTAGCATGATAAGTAATTTACGAATATGGCAAAAAAAAGAAATGAATTTTTTTAACTTTTTCGTTTTCGCACGTCATAACTGTTGAACATTAATGAAATCACTTCATACTTACAACAATTAGTTTAGATCAAACCTTAATATATACGTGGACCAAATTTGGTGGTCTATTCATGAACGGTTACAAAGCTACGGGCGTTTAAGTGAGTGTAGGTTTTTAGGCCTTGGGATTGGTACCAACTGACAAAGTCCAGTTGCGTCCTTATAACTCACTCTTGAAATTTTCACTAAGTCCAGCATATAAAAAATTTTTAAAAAATCTTTATTCGTCAGAGTTGAGAGCTAAAATTTTCAGAGAGGATTTGCAGGGTTATTATCATTACGTGTAGCAATTCTCTCATTATTTTAACAAGCATTTTTGATTTTAGAGCTGTTTTAGTTCTACCACTCCCCTCGTGGTTCATATGCCCTCTTTATCTGAACCTTCTGGCTTCCAGCGCCTGCCCACGTAAGGGTTAGGAAACTTGAAATATACCAAATTGTTGCTCTATTAAAGAGCTTTCTAATGGTCTATAATATGTTGTTGCTTATTAAAATGCCACGTCAAAAATGTGCAATAACCTCGTTGTCAATTTCCCCTCCTCTCCTGGAAGTCTTTCTCCTTTTTTGAGCTTTTTACGCACATCGTAACTCTCTGGAAATGTTATGAAATAGCTTGATACTTACAGCAACAATATATTAGACTCTCTTCTATAAGTGAGAAAAATTTCGTGGCTTAACCATGACTGGTCAGGCCAATACAAAAAAATCCAAGATGACGGACATGAAAAGGGGTGCTCTCATGGGAACTGCTATAACTTCCTAACCTGGCAAGTTGGCTATAATTAACCTTACTCGGAGCCTAGAGCATTTTGCTTAACTTTGCATTTTAGACCCAGACTGATTGGAACCCAGACATGCCAAAATAGACTGACTTCACAGCCGTGATCTGGATACCCTTCGCAATTTGGGCTGTCTTAATTAACTTTGAAGAGAGCTAAAATTTTTTGAAGACTGAATAACAATATTTTGAACACCGAAAGTATAACTTTGACGTTTGAGAGGTTGAAGTAAAGGTCTGTCAACATGAGCGGTCTTGTGTAAGAAAATTGTCTAGGATAAAAAAAAAATAGCCTCAATTTGGCAAAAAAGCATATCCATTATTATTAAAAACTGGATCATTGGATAATGGAATTCAAGACTTTTTATTGGCTTAGCTGTTATGGTATATGAGTCAATATACCATAATCTAATATCTGTACATAGTAATATCGGGTTTCTTCTTACAAAATAAAGCCGAGAAGATTTGTCTGTCTTGGGCGCGTTTTTTTTTTTTAAATAAAACAGTTATTCCACTCGCGCCTCGTTGGCTATCTATCATCTCATATCCAACGCGCGCTCGTGGAATAATTGTTAACTATTAAAAACTGGATCATTGGATAATGCAATTCAAGACTTTTTATTGGCTCAGCCATTATGGTATATTAGCCAATATACCATAATCTACAGATATGGTAAGCGTACGCGTCAACTTAAAATCAAAAGGGAGCTAAGAAATCTGGTTTCTTCTTACAAAATAATAATTTCCTGGGGGCGTTTTTAATAAAACAATTATTCCACTCGCGCTTGTTGGATATGAGATGATTATAGCCAATTCGGCGCTACGCGCCGAATTGGCTATCTATCAACTCATATCCAACGCGCGCTTGTGGAATAATTGTTAAATATTTGGCCTTGGACACCATTTCTTCCTCCTGGAGTCGTTTTCTCCGAGCGTCGCACTCGGAAACCATTCCCCTCTTGGAACGGATAATTTCCGTTGACAAATATTAGTGCAAATCTTGCTGAAAATGGGCGTTGTTTACATGTTGCATTTTTGATTATGCATCCCAAACCTAACAGATCCCCGTCAAATGATAGCAATTATTTACAACCTATGCGCTAATAACTGCGTCACGTATTTTCTCTTGTGCAGTTCAAAGGCAGTATATCTAGGTCAAATGCTGGCAAAATATCTATGGTAGAAAAGAGACTGTTAATAAACGGGCTTTTCTGCGAATTAGCTTCAGCGTTAATTGTTTTCCATCGGATACAAACCAAATGCTGTGTATCGAGGCTTGATGAATGACCAAAAACGCTATAAAAAGGCCTTTTTGGTTTGTGTGCGAGTTGGAATCCCTATTCCCGGAGGTGTACACAAGAAATCACTACTTCACTACTCAAGACCCTCTTTTTAATCAAGCTTTACTCATTTGTCGCTGACATTTTTTGATCTGTGGTATGCACGTAACACTACTTTGTCTCCCGCGATATACTTTTCGCACCTAGACAGGTTGGAAATAGGTAAGACAAAGAACATCCCTTTCTGTAGATGACTGTTCTCTTCAGGATCGCCCAAAATTACTGGTCCTGGCACAGTTGGCTTTTTTATGTAAGTCATTAAAACACGAGCAAACCCTCTTTCAATTTTATGGCGATTAAGCGTCACACGATTTTCGTCTACAATACCAACAGAGAGAATCTCGCCATCAACAACATAAACCACTCCATTATCCTCCTTTGCTGCTACTTGCCCATCCTCAGCGTCACCTACCAGACTCCCACTGCTATTTGTCGCTGTGTTTATATCAGTCACTTGGGTACACTCAGCTCCACTTCACTGACATGCATTGCCACCTGAGGCACCACCCACACCAGCCACCTCACCACGACACGCACTACCTGCCTGACTCCCATTGCCAATTGCTGCACCCCCACTTCAGCCACTTGCCTACACCCAGCACCGACATTCACACCAGCCATCTGCCCATGACCCGCACCACCTGCCTGACTCTCCTTACCAATTGCTGCACCTTCCACTCTAGCCATTTGCCCATACCCATGCCTTACGCTATATGTCTGACTTCCATTGCCAACTGCTGCACCTCCCACACCAGCCATTTGTCCACACCCAGCACCAACACCCACACTGGCCAACTGCCCATGCCCCACACCACCTGCCTGACACCCATCTAGTCTGGGTCTGATCTGGGTCTGATCTGCTGGATTCTCTGTGGTACCATTCCCACCTTCTGGTGCGATACCAGTACAAATTACGGACATTGTATCATTTCAAAAACTGAGAGTAACTGATGAATCGTCAGGGTCATCATCCACGGTATTATCACTGCCATGAACGTCTACACAGAAAAATAACGTTTAAAGTATAAGTAATTTTCCAAAAAAATCTAAACTAAATTCAGTTTGTACATTTTGTCCATCTTAACGTGAAAATTTGTTACCTTTTCTGTGTTGGTCAGCATTGTAAGGGACAATACTATAAAAAATTCCAAGACACTCCTATACCTCCTTTAGAAAATCAGTTGAATAGGACATGACATGTAAGACTTGCAACCCCAGATCTCAAGGACTTTTCTTATTACTGGGATCTATCATTATTATCAATATCATTATTTTTATCATTATTGCTATTTTTACTTACCTTTGGCAAATTGTTTGAAGAGCTTTGTGGTTACTCGACCATATTTTGATGCATTGCTTTTATCCGACCCCACAAATTTTAGCCAAGCACCAGGTGTGCCATAAGTATGTACAGATGTATCAGTACCATGTTTATTGAAGTACAAAACAACAACATCCCAGCCATGATGTTGATATAAAACATTTGCCTGAAAAACAAACAACATGAAATATTCTCATTAGAATTTCTGAATATATATCACATTGCAGCAAATAAAATAAGGTCATAGGAAGTAGAATAGAGAGTTACAAGCCTTGAAGTTATAGCAAATAAACTATAGATAATTTATAATAAATTTAGTATTCATTTGTGATCACAGGTGTAGCCTTTAAATACTCCACTCATAGGAACGAAGAGTGTGAGTGTGCGAGTGATTGTGATCGCAAGTGATTATAAATAGTTACAATCAGCAAATACAAATTTTCACTCGGGCAACTTTAACTACATTATTTTATTTAAATTATAGTTGACAATTATAGCCTCTTATTAAGAAAGAAAAATTAACTTACTATAGAAGGTTTGGTAATTAGGCGAGGGTAACTTTGTCTGAGAAAATCTTACAGGGGTCAAGGAAAAGTGTCTGTTGTTCATTTAACAGGTGTCTGTATTAGGCAGGCAAATGTACATAAATGTTGTAGTTTTCACCTAGAAAAACAAAATAGTTGAACATGTATTAAAACTGTCTTGTATCAAGGGCAGGGTTCGGCTGAAAAGGTGATTTGATATTATCATCTTAAAATATCCAAATTTAATATTACTATCATTTACATTTCCACAGTATTCAAAATCTATAAAGACCCCTTAATTACGTTATGAAGTGGGGGAGGGGAGGGGAGGGGAGTTAAACAGTTCTCACTCAAAAACAACATACTTCATTGAAATGTAAATTATTATTTTAATAATCTATGAAACAAACAGAAATGAAAGCATTTAATCTAAATAACCATTTAAGCATTTAATCTGAATAACCTAAATAACCTTTAAATGTAAGCTAGATATTCATACCTTGAATGGTCTTTTAGTTGGCCTGAAAACCTCTTCAGAATTTAAATCTGAAATTAAAGAAAATTATGTACATGTGATGTTCCTAATCGTTTTCAAAAAAAGTTCCTTGGCATCTTCATAATGGTATATTAATTACTTTAAATGGTGCCTGTAAAAGCACTCTATACAGTACAGAGAGCTTAAACCTGATTGGGCCTAAATGCAAAATCTGAAGTTAAAAACCCAACTAATGATTGTAATTTCCTGTTGCTGTCAATAATAATTATGGCAACAGCTAACAAACCTTGAAAAACAGAAAGAAGCAAAATAGATAAAAAACTACCAGTCACAACTGACAGATGTGACCTTTTGACCTGGTTGAAGTGAAGCTTTCTTTCCAGAGAGGTCTGCTAGCTAAGATAATTGTCAGTGGTGAAAAATGTAACCATTGTTTTAGGTCTGAATTTCAGAGTATGCAAAATATGTTATTGAAAACTGCAATATAAAGTGTAGCACAGAACCCCTGTGTGATTTAAAGAGTTCCTCAAATTGCCTATATTCCAGATGGCCAGACTGCAAACCGAAAAAACTTCCATGAAGAAGGCATTGAAGGAATATTTCCTGGCACAACACAACATGTCAGATGGAGGTGACCTGCAAATCATTAGCATTATATCTAGGAGATAAGGAGTTGTGAGCAGTATTACCAGGCCACTTCAAGCTACCAAAACTGAGATTAATAGCTCATTTAATAGCTCATGAAATTTGGCCTGACTACAGAGCTCTTTACCAACCCATTGTAACAAAGATTACTGAAGTTTCTGACCACATTTCAGACAATGAAAACAATGTAATATGAACCCTAGCAAATTTGTTGTAACCATTACCCAGCTAGTAAATAGAATAGAAATAACACAAAAAAATTACCATGTCATTGCAGCGCGATTTAATTTGGCCTTGTCTACCCTAATTGAGTTTTCATTGACAGACGCATTTCTGTCTGACATTGTCCACACTAGTAGTGATACTTTTTTGTAGGTTAAAATTAAACCAGGCATATTGGTTACTTTGCGTTTTGGTTACATTATTGGTTACTTTATGTCACGTGGTGCAAAATCACAGGACAGTTATCATGCAATAACCCCTGTCCGTGTTGATATTTATCCTCCAATTTTTTCCGTGAAATCGAAACATAGTCAACACAAGAGTTTCAACTTTTCCGTTCTCCTATTTACATGAAAGGAAACCAAACTCTTTTTTTTTTTGCTTGCGTCAATCACGTGCATTTGCCATCAGATCACCACTAGCTTTTTTACTGTGTTTATGCACAGTTTAATTGCGATGTGAAAATTAATGGGAGGGTTATAAAATAAATAAACCTCACTCTGGCTTGCTGGTATGTTGGCTGATAATGTTTTGGCTGGGGGATTGCCCTCATAATTTCATATTTGCCCTCGAAGCTTTTCTTCTCAGCCAAATATTCATTTTTCGGACAATCTCTTAGCTGTGGACATTATCAGCCAACATACCAGCAACCTGAAGGGGTTTATTTACTAAATATACCCCATTCGATTTTATATCCATCGCCCAATTTTATAGACAAGACAAAAGAAACAATCAAAGTCAAATTTTCAGGTCCAACTTTTTAATAAAATCTGCGTATCTTTTTAAACAGTGTTAAAAAGATACACCTTCTCGGCTAACTGTCAATTCTTTAGTAATTCGGATATATCAACAAAGTTGAAATGGTAAATTGGCCACCGTTACGATTATAAAAGGTGACGTTTTGAGCGTTAGCCCTTCGTTGGAGCGAATAGAGGAATTGTGGGTTGTGCGTGCTTTTAAAGGCAAAAAAAGGAGCTACGTGATTGGTGGGAACATGGCAACAAGAAAAATTTATTCGTGTTTTTCTCATTGCCATGTTCCCATCAATCACATAGCTCCTTTTACACATAAGGACAACATTTAATGGCTTTGCCATTTTCCAAGTTAAAAATGATGTCCAGAGTATTGAAAATATTGGGTTATATCAACTATGTTGAAATTGTAAATTGGCCACTGTAATGAGTAAAAAAGCTGACGTTTCGAGTGTTGGCCCTTCGTCATTCGCTCTGACTAAGGGCCAACGCTAGAAATGTCAGCTTTTTTACTCGTTACAGTGGCCAATTTACAATTTCAACTTAGTTGACATAACCAAATCACCTTGCTACCCCCATCAACGGAGCACCACAGTTTCTTTTGAAACTTTCAGCCTTTATTGAAAATATTGGCAAACATAGCCCTACCACTCATGTATCAGGGTGGAGAAAGATGGAAATTGCATTGGTGAAAACAATATATTAGCTCATGGCCTTTTATTTAATTAACTTTAAACCCCTTGCTATCAGTTGTAGGTGAACAGTGCGAATTGACAGCTTACCCACGTGTGCAACGATTAGCGTACGAATGACGCCGAAGTATCGGCCGCGCTTAAAAGGAGATGGTATTCTATATATTTATAGAAAACATATGGACTACTGATCAAACAAAAATTCGAAAATATGTTCAAAGAATACAAAAGCCATAACGTTGACAACCTCAGTGTAATTTTTGCGGCGACTATTTTGGCGACCCCAGTCGAGAAGAAACCGGCAGATGAAACCGTCGACTGCAAGTTAAGCACTTGAGAATTTCATGTATTTCTCTAGCATTACCAGGGCACTCTAAACTTTCATTTTGTTGAGAACCTTTAAGCTGAATGTTAATTGGAAAATTGGAATGCTTGAAAAATTTATGTATCATTCGCAATCACGTACACATGAATATTCACAAGCATCTTAGTCTGCATAATTCATAACTTATACTAAAACAATGTTTCCTTACCTTCCACAACAGCGGACGCCATGAATCAAAATAATAGCCCGAAAAAAGCGAGGAAAGCGAAACACAAGTGACCGAATAGGGCACCTACGACAGCACCGAAGAAATCGAAATCACCCGGGAAAATCATCTCTCAATAGACCTGGTACCCAGGGTTCACTGGCCTCACGGTCATCTCGATGTTGAATGATTACACTTCATTTTGTCACATTTGAGAAGTTATGATAATCCTTCATTCGGGGACGAGATCGTGTTGGACTAGCGAATATCGATTAGGTTCGAAACATGGTCAGCGGTATTGATACTTTGTCATGCACATTAACAATCATTGTTAACATGGCGGATCAGAATGTTGCTGATGTACAGTCGTTATTAAAGTCTGTCCAAGATCTTTCTGAAAGACTTATTCCTCGTAATCAAGCCATTAATAATGAAGTATCAAGGATCTTCAATAGAAGCGGTACAAGGAACGTAAACACAACGAATACACCATCAACAAGTTCAACAGTTCAGACTAGCAACAACGCCGTTCAGTTTTCACGATTCCGGCGCCTTCAAAACAGTCGAAGAATTGGTCAAAGTTTGACATCTAGGCGCCAGAATCGTCCAGCAAACACACCGTTTCTCTGTGATGTGACTCTTCTGAGTAGCCTCCATGATACTATCGTCCCAAGACAAAGCACTAAACTGTTCTCAACGGAACGCGGCCACGTGATCACAGCTATCCGTTTTCACAAGGGGATGTCAGAAATAGAAGTCGAGACTACTATACATGAGGCTTTTGGAGATCTAATTCCTCCTTTGGTAGATATTGAGATCCTGCACTCAGTTCACCATTATCTGGTAAAACCTGTCCTTGGTCGCGATAATCAAGGTCTTGATGGCACAATTATCCATAGATTATTTAAATCCAAGAACAAGCCCATTTATGTCAGACCAAGTGAAGTCCTTATTCCCGAAATTGCACAGGTATGGTATTTATAAATTCAAAATAAGTAAAATTATTTGTCATGTATTGTTCATTTGGGATTGACCCAAGGGCAAAAAGTGTCTACCTTACATGCCTTAAATACCTTAAAAAACTTAAATAATTGGCCTTTGCTATTGCAATCATAATTGAATCAACTGGATCTGCATATGCTGGTTTTATGCTTTAAATCCAACCCTATCTCTTGATAAACACTGAGAAACATGGTTATCTGGCACACATTCAATGTAAAGCCATATTTCAAATAATCCCAGGTGGAAATCTTATTAAGATCTTCGTAAGATTCTTAATAAGATTCTTACTAAGATCTTATCTTACTTCTTAATTAAGATTCTTACAAGATCTTACAAGATTCTTACAAGATTCTTACAAGATTCTTACAAGATTCTTACAAGATTCTTACAAGATCTTACAAGATCTTAAGAAAATGCTCCAAGATCTTACCAAGATCTTACCAGATCTTACCAAGATCTTACCAAGATCTTACCAAGATCTTACAAGATCTTACCAAGATCTTACCAAGATCTTACAAGATCTTACCAAGATCTTACAAAGATCTTACCAAGATCTTACAAAGATCTTACCAAGATCTTACAAAGATCTTACCAAGATCTTACAAAGATCTTACCAAGATCTTACCAGATCTTACTAAGATTCTTGTAAGATCTTAGAGGATCTTACCAAGATTCTTGTAAGATCTTACAAGACCTTACCAAGATTCTCACAAGATCTTGATGATATGAGATCTTACCAAGATCTTACTCAGATCTCATCAAAATATTTCTCATTTCTGCAAAAAAACAATGTTACCAAAATAGAAAGAGCAGAGAAAAACTTTAGAACAATATTTTATTAAAACAGAAAGCCTATTTTTATTACAAAGCAATGAACTGTTTATACAAGTTTGAAACTCAGAAAACAAGGACACTACTAAATTGTTCCCAAGTAAAATTAAAGGGCGATGCACCTCTTTGCAACATAATAATGGTATTCCAAATTTTCATTAATGGAAAAAAAATTACCACTTATTTTACTAAAAAGTATGAAGGTGAGATTAAATATTATTTGAAAGAGACTAATTCAAATGCATAATTAAAAAAAGCTGCAACAAATTATTGTTTTACTAAAAAGTATGAAGGTAAGATTAAATATTATTTGAAAGAGACTAATTCAAATGCATAATTAAAAAAAGCTGCAACAAATTATTGTTAGGATCCAAAATATCTAATGTACCACTCTTTGCCTGAAGGGAACCTCCACTAAAACAGGACAACAACTTTAAACTACAGAACATATTGTTCACAATCAGAACTGTTCAAACTTTTTTGTAATGAAAGAATTGAGACCCAAAATAAATGAATTTCAAAAACGCTTGTTTTGGTTTTTAAATTTCGCGGATACTTCCATCTTAAATAACTGTGATGGGCAACAGTTGCTCTCTTGTTTCAAACAAAAGCCCTTTTTGTGAAAACAATAACTGCAACCATGGCACGTCACAATCATTCAAGATAGTGGCACCTGGGAAATTTGAAAGTGAAAATAAGTTGTTCTAAATTCTTTTTTTTTTCTGAAACAACAACTAGTTTAATGAAAATTGATTGCAAATATTATTTTGTACAATTTTAAATTGTTCATTTGAGTCAAGGTGGAGTTTCTCTTTAACAATACATTTTTAGAATTAGAAGTTTGGAAACTCAAAAGTGATGTGAATGTTGGACTCACAGTGACCTAAAAATCTAAGAATAATTAACAATTATTCCACGAGCGCGTGTTGGATATGAGATGATAGATAGCCAACAAGGCGCGTAGCGCCGAGTTGGCTATAATCATCTCATATCCAACAAGCGCGAGTGGAATAATTGTTTTATTAAAAACGCTACATTAAATTATTAACTTTTATTAAATTTTTAGCTCCCTTTTAATTTTAAGCCGACGCGTACGCTTACCATATCATAGATTATGGTATATTGGCTCACCTACCATAATGGCTAAGCCAATAAAAAGTCTTGAATTGCATTATCCAATGATCCAGTTTTTAATAATAGTTATTATCTTTTTAAATAATGTGAAATTCTGTGAAGGGAACTCCTCTTCAATGATCCTAAACACAAGCTAAGAGAATATATTTTCTTAAGTGATTACACAATGTTGTGAAACTAAAAAGGCTATTGCTAAAATTGAGCCCTCATGCCATTATCAAAACAACCATTGCAGTGCATGACACCTACCAAGGATGCTGTGGGGGAGCTTCCAACTCCAGGTCTCACCAACATCACTCACATTACCAGCACCTTGAATTTCATACTTGGGCTAAAAAAAATCAATAACAGAATTCTAGTTGGAATAAAAGAGAAAACAAATAAACAATAGAATGGAGACTTATGACGATTTCCTTGACTTGTCTGTTGGTACATTAAAAGGTTATCTTAACGTCAGAGGTCTTCAAGCTACTGGTAAAAAAGTGGAACTTGTGGCGAGGGCTCATTATGTACATCCTCTGGTTCAACAACCTCTAACTCAGTCTCTTTATCTTCGGGAACCTCTGGCAGAGGCTCAATGCCAAAATCCATTTCAACATTGTCCCCTAAAGAATCATTAGATGCAGATGTGCTTGCCTCTTTGTCCAATAATCTTCTTTCTTGAGGAGTCTTGTCGAACTTGTTTTTCAGTACAGACAAAAAAAGCGTAGGGTTGGGATATTCTCTAGTAGGCTGTCCATCTACAAAGTGGTTCGCACAGACAAAAGTCCCATTTCCAGGTGAAAAATCATACCGCTTAATCCTGGGGCTATAGCATCTTTCCATTTCTGGTGTTTATTCTTGGCTGTGGTAAATTTAAAGAAACGGATCGAACAACATTTTGTTGGATATCTATCGTTGTTACTACCACCAATGCAACAGCGAGCTGTTTTTGGCTTAGCAGTCGACATAAACGCGCCTGAGATTAAAAAAAGTATAAGTAACACTTGCATAATCAAAAAATGGAATATGACGAGCAAAACTGTAGAAAACATGCTTGAACATTTTCTCTTTTATGTTTGACACTCTTTCACGTGGTTGATTTGCATATGTCACCTCCATAAAAAGTAAAAAAATCGCAAGAAAGATCGATCTCAGGCGGCTGAAATTTCTTACATACTTCGGCTATATACTTACCTAAAATTTCTGAAAATTTGAAGACCAGGGATTCATCTGACAGGAAGAAAATTAAGGAAATGTAGCTTGCACCCAAGTCACGGGTTGAAATTTTACAGGTAATGTATGGGGCTTGGTAGCCGCGCCTCCCAATGTTTTGCTTGCCCAACAAAATGGGGGCGTATACCGTGATTTGTTGAACTGTATGTTTTCAAAGCGATCGTTGTCGATTTGCATCGACGATTTTAAAATTGAAGTTTAAATGCACTAGATCTGTATGAAAAAGCTATTTTAATCAGGAGGTTTTATTTCTTCGCGTACTCCGGTTTTCCCCTCACATAAAAAAAAATATTTCAGTTGATTTGTTCTGCTGTAAGTTGATTAATAGTCTCCCAAATTAGTAGAGCACTCATGCTCAAATAAATAGCCTTGAGACTCAAATAAAGTGATTGTTGTTATTAGTATTACTGTTTACCTACATGAAATATCATTAAAAGCTAACTTTTTTTACAAGATCTTGTAAGATTGTCTTAACATTGTTTCTAATAGATGTTAGAGTGTTGATACCTTAATTAATAAATTTTTGAGATCTTGTAATTTTTTTTTATCAATAGAATGCAGCAAACTGACTTTTTTGATGACAAGATCTTGTAAGATTTCCTTAAGATCTTACAAGATTTTATCAAGATCTTTTAAGATCTTAAAATGCTACACACTGACTAAATTTGACAAGATCTTGTAAGATTTATTTTAAGATCTTACAAGATTTTTATTAAGATCTTTTAAGATCTTAGCAAGTTGGATACTGGTTTTTTTTCTGATAAGATCTTGTAAGATTCTCAAGATCTTACAAGATATTTTTTAAGATCTTAGAATGTTGAATATTGATTTCTTTGGATAAGATCTTGTAAGATCCTCTTAAGATCTTACAAGATTTTTACCAAGATTTTTTAAGATCTTAAGAGTTAAACAAGATCTTATTAAGATCTTAATCTTAATAAGAATCTTACAAGATTCTTGTAAGATCTTACAAGATCTTAATAAGATTTCCACCTAGGAATTAAAAACTCAGAAAATAATAATAAAAATCATGAAAGACATTCAGACGATGGACATTTGTCTGTTATTTGGCTCAATAATTATATTATTTATTATCCATACTGTATCTTCTTGATAGGACCAAGAAGAGGACAACAAAGAAAAGATCAAAGCTAAGATTGATCTCTCAAATGATAAAGGTAAGTCAGCTAAATGTCTCTAAGAACATTGCACAATCTAAATCTGTAAATTACCATGTAAATCTGTAGATGAGAAATCAATGACTTTTTGTGGGCTGACTCTCTGTATAGTTAGGTATTATGCGGGTCAATCACAGAGGACATGAAAGTTGAATATTTATTATTTATTTTCCTTGTGATTGGGTCATTTATGTGTTTCACCTGCATAAAACCTAATTATACAGAGAGTCAACTCTGATTGGTCAATTTGCGGGCCAAGCCTGCAAAAAGTCATTGATTTCTCATTTACAGATTTAAATGGTGATTTACAGATTTAGATGGTGCAATGTTCCTTAGTATGAGTGTCATTTATCTTTCCTAAATTGACACTAGTATTTTATCATAAACTAGATGAGGAAGATGATGATGATATCTTCCTTAACTCGCCCATCCAAGTCTCTTCAAACAGTCATGCAGGTAATCAAAATAGTACTTATCAAAGTGACAATTTGGCAAAATTTGTAGGCCAATCATCCAGGTGTATATATACACTATCTGATGTTCTTTTGAGATTTACTTTAAAGACTTGTATCAAAGAGCCCTTCTCAGGACTACATCTACCCTGATGATCTACTTAATGCTATTGTTACTTTGACATATATTCTTGCATACAGTTTACACCTTTCTACATAATGAAAAATAGTAGTGGAAATCATCTGATGAGTTTACAGTGAAAAAAAAATTATATATAACATACATAACTGCTATATTTAAACAGAGATTGTTGTCATGGTTATTTATAGTGCTTTGAGAATGTATATGAGCGAAAAATAACCATAGTGTTAAAACCAAAATGTGTACCTTTTGGTTTGGGTTTGCACCCTTCTGTGCCTTCTCTAGGTACAGGCTTGCTCTGAGGCCTGCTCCCTCCCTTTGCCCACAAACTACTGTTTATGTAATAACCAAAACAATAATTTATATTTTTTATGAAAGGTTATGGTCAAGGTATTCAACGAGCCAGTCAGACCACTCAAGCCACTAGTCAACCAACAGCTCAGATAACCCAAGCAAGAAGTCAACCAACAGCTCAGACCACCCAAGCCACTAGTCAACAAACAGCTCGGACAACCCAAGCAACTAGTCAACCTACAGCTCAGACAACCCAAGCAAGTAGTCAACAAACAGCTCAGATAACCCAAGCAAGTAGTCAACCAACAGCTCAGACCACCCAAGCCACTAGTCAACAAACAGCTCAGACAATCCAAGCAACTAGTCAACCAACAGCTCAAAACACCCAAGCCACTAATCAACAAACACCACGGACCACCCAAGAGACCAGTCAGCCTGCTGCAGGGTCAAGTGAAACTGCAGCTTTTCAAATTGTTGAAAATGACATTCCTCACTATGACAATGAGGTGTCTTTTGTTAAGTTAGCTGTTATTTTCCGCACAAATATCAGAAAATATATCATTGAATTATTCTCACAGCCTGATATTTTAATGTGCCACCTTGATCTTGTTGTCTATGATGAATGTGGCGAAGTGGAAAAAGGCAAAGGAAAGTGAGTTCTGTTAGATGTATTCACAGCATTTTGGCAGGAAATTTTTATGGGTGATGCTGTTGGAAGTACTGAGAAAATTCCTTATATTAGACTTGACCTACAAAAGCCCCAGTGGGAGTCAATAGCAAGAGTTCTTGTATATGGCTATTTGCATTGTAAATATTTTCCACTCTCCTTGTCCAAGTTATTTGTGATGTCATGCCTGTTTGGAGAACAAGCTATTGAACCAGAGGATTTGCTGCAGTCTTTCAGAGATTTCATTACACATGAAGACTGTGAAGTATTGAATATGTGCTTGAGTGAAGAGTTTGATCCAAATGATGAAGATGCTCTAGAATTCCTCCGTTCCTTCAAATGTTTCAGGGTTGCCACCAAAGAAACCATCCACAAAATTGTTCAGGAGCTGTCTCATCAAGAGCTTATACAAAAGCCAAGGTACATTCTTAATTGTTGGTCACCAATAGTAGCACATCTAAAGTCAGATCCCAGCTTTAAGTCCAAAGAAGGGATCAAGGAATTGTATGCTGCTAAGCAACCAACTCCAAAGAAGGTAATCAAGTTGTTCAAAGCTGAACCATCAAGCGAGCAAGAGCACCACAGTTTTGATCACCTCAAGAGATTCGTCAAATCACTTGAGGGGAAATCTCTGCAAAGGTTTCTTCACTTCTGCACAGGAAGTGATGTAATCACATGTCAATCTATTGAGGTCCAGTTTTCTCGTGATGATGGATTTGCAAGGCGTCCAGTTGTCCATACCTGTGGACCCATGTTGCAATTACCATGCACCTACGAGTCATATCCTGAACTTGCAGAAGAGTTTACAAAGGTGATGAAAGAAGGAGCTGCATGGTCTTTTGAGTTGGTTTAGGACACTATGGTTGTTTACATTTGTTATAAAATTATTAGATTTATGATTTTGATACAGATATAGGACACTGCTTTATAAATTCATTATATAGATTCATGATTTTAATTTTTTTTTTTTTTAAGATTTTAATGTTAGGATTTAGACAGGGGAGCCACTGCCATTTTAACCCTTGTAGTTTATTTTAAATAGATCTTTCTTTCTAGTCCAATTGTTTCTCTCAGCATTCAACAAATGATCCATTAGAATAGCCACAATTTAAACACTAAATGTACAGTTTTTGAAATGACTTTGAACTGGCCAAATTCTTTTTCTGTTGTTACGTGATATTTAAAAATTGGTTATAGACAATATATTGAAATAATAGTGCAAAAATTGTAGAACTGAGATTTGAAGAGTAAATTCTGGCTTCTTGTTGATTGGGGTGAGTAAAATCACTCTGAAACTTAGGTTTAAATACAATATTATGGTATATTTACAAGGATTTCAAACCATAACAATGGTCATGAATGGAACTGGTCAGTTTAATAATTATAAGATGAAGTGTTATAAAGATTCATAGACTCTTGTTCTTTGGCCATCAAAGTTTGGTAAGAAAAACAACACATAAAGCAGTTATAAACATGGTGAAGCAATGCATTTTATAAAAACAGACGACGTTTGGTATGTCACAACATACATTTTCAAAAGTAACCGTTAAAAGATGAAAAGCTATCTATATTCAAAACAAAAATAGCGAGCAATCTGGGTAAAATTAAAAATAGCAGTGACACATTAGTAAAGTGACAACATCTCACTGGTGAGGTTAGCATTCAAAGCTGGGTTCAATTCTTGTATAAACAAGGTTTCCTTATTATTACAATGTTAGTCGATTTTCCCTGACGCGAGGATTTCAAAATTATCCCATTTAATATTATGAGCAGTAGTCATAACATGATTGGCAATAGCTGATGTGTGCTCATGTTTGGAGAGTGCTTTAAGATGTTCAGTTTTTCTATCCATCGGTCGTCGCTTTGTTTTGCCAAGGTAGAAATCACTGCAGTCCCAACAACTTGCTTTGTAAACAACCCTTGACCTTTGGGAACAATTTAGGCGGTCTTTGTAGGGGAAGAAGGATGTTATCCGCCGACTGTTAACATAAATAACTTTGAGATTAAAGACAGAATAAAACTCATAAACACAAGATTTAAGGCATTTTGCTATCTGGTTGCTCTCTAGACCTAAATAAGGTAACAAAATGATTACATCCTTCTTTGGAACGGTAGAGATTTGGATGTTAGGCTTGTTTCTGTTTTTCTTTATAACATTGTTACTGTGAAAATTGTTATAGATTGTTCAACTTTTGTGTGCCAAAGACTGTGACACACTAAATGTTTTAGTTATTTTTAAAAAATTGTGTACATAGTTAATATTAAATGACATTTTTGAACATTTTATATGATTTTTCCTAGTTTGTGAGAAATTGATAATATTTGTTACATATCATTGAAAGCGTTTTTGTTTTGTTAATGTTGCATATGATTATGGATTGATTATGAACACATGTAGTTCATCACACTGATGATTATGAGTGATTTTAATGATGATCTTAATCTAAATAAAAACATAAGTGCTATTGTATTTGCTTTATTCTTTTTATTTACAAGTCATGTTGGAGTTATTATTTGTCTTGTCTGCTGGTCTTTTGCAATATAATCAGTTTTTGTTTATAAATGTGATCAAAGAACTGTAAACATTAATTTTTAAATGAACCACAAGAAATGTTGACACACCTAAGCATTTAATCCTTATATATTTTCAATGATGACAAAGCAACTGCAAAAATGTCATAACAGAAAACAATGTGAATACTATTAACCTACATCTATCTTTGGGGCTGCCTACAATGCAAATTGTATCACATTTTAAGATTCATCTATAACACCATTATGAAATCTCATTGGAAAGTTTCCAGAATTTGCAGGACAGACAAAAAGTGATTTATCCCAGAGTTTCCATCATCAGATAATGGATCAACGTTCTCCTTCAACTGTTGATTTTCACTCTCAGTTAGCTGTAGTTCTAGCTCTGGAACAACAACATTATTGTCAGTGATTATATCTAGAATCGGACCATCTTGGTCTATGCCATAGGATTCTGTGTCAAGAACTTCTGCAGCATCAGATGTTTGTAACAGTGACATATTCCATAAGGCTAGTGGTGAGTGATGACCAGTTGTTCTCATCCCATAATAATTCCACTGGCTGTGAAATTTATTTAGTGATGCATTAATTCTTGGAAGATATACATAATGTAATGCATATAAATGTACTTCATTTAGAGAATCAAGTATTTCATTATTTTCCATAAACTCAAAAAGATCTTTGTAAAATGCAGAACAAACTCGGTTGACCTCTGCCCACAAACGTTCTATTCTCTGATTGTGAACACTGCGTCCAGCAATGAAACTTCCCCTGTCTGATCCTCGATTATTTATCATATACCTGGCCACGTCAATGTTTTCCATTCCATGATCTCCACAGACACGCAGGGGAAGCCCATATTCATTAACACCTTTCTCAAAAAGGCCTAATGCGGTGCTTGCTTTGTTATTGTTACAACAGGTAAGGTATATAACAGCTCTACTAAAACCATCAATACAGCCAGGTATGACAAATCTCCAGGAAATCGATTTGTGATTAGAATCTACATGCCACAAATAATTTGATCCAGGAACATTATACGTTCGCCTAACCAATGAGTACCTCCTTCGAACCTCCCTTCAAAGGCCATCTAATCGTTTTAAGCACTCTCTAACTCTTGCCCTTTGAACCTTTATTCCCAGCTCTACCCTCCTTCGATAAAAGTCTTCGAAGAAACACCCAAAAAGTTTGCTATGCTACTCCAGCTCATGCCAGTCTCACGAAGCTGCTCCATAATATCTATCGATATTTGAAAGGAAGGTCTACCACCTGTATCTTTGTTGACTGAGAAAGTTTTTCCAGCGCTCCCTCTATCAACTGCGCTAATTACTTCATTGATTTTAACGAGGCAATCGATCAAATCACTAACTAGGCCAATTGGAGGAAGAGAAGCTTCGGCGAAAGTAGAACGAGGGATAGCTAGCATCATTCGCACAATATCATCTAATTCTTTTCTGCACCTATCCAGTAAGAATAGGTCTCCATTATCGTACGAAGAGGAAATTTTCCCAATTAAGAGATTAAGTAGAGCCAATAATTCTTTAAAATTATCGCTGGAAAACATTTCCCCACTCACTGTCACCTTTAAATCCGCCATCTTGTGTTTTAAAATTAATACCGCTGACTTGTGTTTTAAAAATAATACCGCTGACCATGTTTCGAAACTTATTTATTTATTTATTTATTTAATCGCTTTCACCATACTTACAATACTAAAAAGACTAAAATATACATATGAACAAGACACAGAAGAGAACAGAGGACAAGGGTGCGGGACACACAACAGAGCGAGGCTCCAAATTAAGTGTGCTCTTACGAGAAATATACAAATACTAACTATGTAAACAATAGACAGTGTAAAAAGTATATAAAAATGTATATAAAATAATAAAAGCAAAAACGATAGGAATAAATCCCTTATGCGGCCGATAGAAAGTCCTAATAGCAGCAGTTACCAACTAATAGAAGATCACGTGACCTGCTGCATTTGCAGCAGATCGACTTCCAGGTGTTGAAGTTAGTGACGTCATAGTTTGTACGAAAAGCAGCGGAATAGCGTTGGAGTACGTGAGATTTAAACTGATTGAGAGAACTAATAATACGAGTGGATACAGGTAAAGTATTCCATAGTTTAGCGACACGATTAAAGTAACTAAATTTAAAAAGCTTTGTACGGCACTTAGGAATTAGTACGTCTTGATCAGAGCTATGACGAGTAAGACGGGTGCCTTTGGGCCTGACATAATCAGCTATGGGTAAGGTGTAGTGGCCAGCGCGACACTTGAAATAGAAAATTAAGTCCTTCACTTCGTGCCAGTATGTTAACGGTAGCAGGTTGAGGCGAGAAAGGCGCTCATGATAAGAAATATCCTCTTGCCAGTGCGTGTTTAAGATGAATTTTGTTGCCCTGCGTTGAAGACTTTCTATTTTTTTTATGCCACCGATCGAACTGGGAGCCCATATCTCGCTAGCATAGCCAATATGTGATCTTACAAACGTGAGATATAGTAATTTCCTATGATCTGTAGTGAATGACGAAAGACTGTTGCGTCGCAAGAATGCAAGCATCCTATTGGCCTTAGCTAATAAAGTGTTGGTGTGAGTGTCCCATGTGAGGTCGGAAGAGATTGACACTCCGAGGTCTTTTACTTGAGTGACGTGATTAAGTGAGATGTTGTTCAACTTATAATCGTAGCGAAGTGGGAAGCGCTTACGTGTGACGGTTAGTACCTCACATTTAGAGGTGTTGAACTTTAGGTGCCAATTATCACTCCAGCCCTGCAGACTGTCCAGGTCTTTTTGGAGTGACTCACAGTCCTGTAGACTATCAATGACACTGGAACACTTTGAGTCGTCGGCGAAAAGTGCGATATGATTCTGTATCACCGGCGGGAGGTCGTTCACATAAACTAAGAACAGCAGAGGACCAAGGATACTGCCTTGAGGGACTCCTGATGGAACTGGGGAACGACTAGAGGTGAAACCGTGGACCAAGCACTGCTGACCACGTCCATCTAGATAACTCTCAAACCACTGCAGAAGTTTCCCACTGACACCGTATTGGGAGAGTTTCAGAAGCAACCCTTGGTGGGAAACACTGTCGAAAGCCTTCGCGAGATCCAGATACACTATGTCCGACTGCAGGCCCTTATCAAGAGACTGGCCAATCTAGTGATAGAACGTTAGAAGCTGGGTGACTGTAGATCGACCCTAAAGGAAACCGTGCTGAGCATTGTCAAACAAAGGACAAAGAAAATCATTAAAGTGCTTGAGTATACATCGTTCTAATACTTTGGACACAACGCACAGTAGAGAGAGATAGGTCTGTAGTTAGTAACGTCCTCCTTTTTTCCTTTCTTATAAACAGGAACGACAAGTGCGTTTTTCCATTCAATGGGTAGTTTACCCTCCTCAAGAGATAAATTAAAAAGGGCGCAAAGAGAAGGATATTAGCATCGATAACATCCAGAAGGGCGGATTTCCAAATGGACCAGCAGGCGTCAACATCAGAGTCACGTAATACGCTATTACTAATAGCAGAGCTCTGCATAATCTGCAGTTTGAGGTTCTCGAAGTTAGCTGATTTGAATTTATAGGCATAGCGTGCAGGTTTCTTTACCCTACGAGGCCAAGCAACCAAATTAAATTCAAGTAGGTCGTGATCGGTCACAAGGCCAGCCAGTAGAGGAGTTAAGGTCGCAATGTTCATAATGCGGTCAGGTGCATCAGTTATTATTAAATCCAAAATATTCTCCTTGCGGGTCGGAAAAGGGTTCACTTGCAGTAGAGAGTGGTCGAGTAAAGTTTCACAAAAAGCAGAATCGGCAGAGTTCGTAAAGTTCGAAAAGCCGCAGCCTTCAATCCACTTGATGGCAGGATAATTGAAGTCCCCAAGAATTAAGGAATGGCTCTTGAGGAAGCGAGCAGAGATATTGAGATGAGACATAAACTCCGTGACGGAGTAAAAATCATAGCTTGGTGTAGAGTCAGGTGGTCTATAAATAACACTGATTACTAATTTAGAAGAACACGCGAGGTTTAACTCGACGCATAACATTTCGAGCCCTGTTTCTAAGTCAGATCTGCGACGGCAATCAAGATTGACCTTTACTGCTATTAGCACGCCCCCGCCTTCACGTTCAACCCTATCGCGTCTAAAGATAGTGTAGCCGGCATCCAAAATCTCAGAGTCCAGGAAAAAATCTTTGAGCCAAGTCTCGGTAACACAAATGATGTCGTATTCGTTAGTGTAAACCAGCTTTTGAAATGCATGAATCTGGCAGAACGATTCGCTGCGAGGAGACTTGTGTTTACTTTTTAGGCTTTGTGCATTAAATGAAAGGCATTTTAGGAGACGATCGTTGGTGGAAGGGCCGGGATTAACAGACACGTCCCCGCCTCTGAGAAGAAGCTGCCGCGATGCGGACGAGTTGGGATAGTAAAGACACGGAGCACGCTTTTTCTTGATCTTTATGTGGTAAAAGCGGGAATCTTTCAGCGGCAGATGGAATAAATGTCTAGAGTAAAGAGGAATGCCGTGATGAATTGAGCGGCAACCAACAATGCCGCGATGGACAATACCTCCAAACGACCAGATCAACGATGACAATAGCTCATCAAGTACGGAATTTGTCCCATTGTTCATATGCAAAATGGTTGGAAAACCACGACGCACAGTTGGAAAAGAGCAAGAAATAAATGTTGAATTTTCTGCAAATACTGTTGAAGTTCCAGCCACTAGACCCGCTACAGGTGCTGTCCAGGATCTTAGCCATATTCGTCTGTGATGTAGACTGCCGAAGGACCAAAACGATAAGAGAAAAATAACAAAAACAACAGAGCTAAAAAAACTTGAACCAGTGCGAATCATCACTCATGCATTGGATTGAATTAACTAATCATGATAATCAATCGATATTCTCGTCCAGTAAAGTTTTTCTCGTCCATCAAAATTTTTCTTGCATTATAAGTTTTTTCTCGTGTATAAAAAAGTTTTTCTGGTGCAACAATCTTTTTTCTGGAAGTACAAAAACTGTATCTCATCCAGTAAAACTGTAACTCGTCCAGTGAAATTTTAAACTCGTACTATGATATTTGTAACTCTTCATGTAAACTTCCTTTCACTATACTTTTGTCCTGTCCGGCTTGCCATATGCCATAGAAAACCAAGAATAGCAGGTGCCGCCCTTTTTGTTTAGGACCATGATGCAACGTGGTCAGAATTGATACGTGAGACAAAGTGAAACCATTGTCTCGTTTACCAATCTTCACCTACGATGGGAAATAGTGGCGTATGGGCCGTTTGTTTCGTCGTTGTGGTTTCAATTCCTTTCTCAGGTTAGTTTTCTAGTATATATTATTCTCCTAAGCGGTAAATAAGCGGTGTTGTGGGAATGCAATGGAGGGCCCGAGGGTTCCATATCTTCCGGCCCTCCCTTCAACTTGATTTTAATGAGACAGAAAGGACAACTCTTCCGCCAGAATTATTTGCGTGAAGAAAGCCTTAATCGGTGGAGCGCAAAAATCTTACATAAACACTTGTTACAGGACTCAAGAAGGATCTTCACTCACGTATTACATACTAGCTTCCATCAAGCGATAATTTTCACAATCACCATGAGTAATAGTTATTTTGGAATCCTCGCTCATTTTGGAACAACCTTGATTTTAATGGCAACTCATGAAGTAAACTTTGAACCTTGATTTCAAAGTACATTTCTGAGACTAACTGAAGGATACCCCGTCACATCGAGTCTATTACTGAAAAGGGCTAGCCACTCGGAAATAATTAAATTCAAGATGGCGACGTATCTTAAGTAGCTGCCTAGTGACCAAATTTTTTTGGGGATCACTTTCTCGTGGAGCCTAGAAATCGGGCTCCATTTGGTAACCAAGCCTCCTAGAGGCCTCGCATAATGATAAAGGTAAAGAAAGACTGGTAAGGACTCCTCATGTGGCATTCTGCCTTCAAATTATGTTTTTGCTCTCCTTATTAAACTCTTTCCCCTGTGAGTGGAACATTTGATTTTGAGTAATCTTACTTGAAGGATTTCGTAAAATTACCCTAAGCGCATGCGCGAGCTGCTGTAATTAAAATGGCGGTAAAAACGAAACGCACGTCGCAGCCTCCAAAACGGCTTTTAAACGAATATTTGGCAGTTGAATATAAGAAAAAGAAGAGGAGGAAATCAGCTAGGGATAATAAGCTTTATGAAATCGAAATAGTCGCGATCGACAAACAGAAGAAAAGAGTTAAAATTCACTATAAAGGTTACAAAGAAGAAGCTGATGAATGGCGTGACTCTCAGGACGAGAACATGTCCCCATTCGAACGGGTGGAGAAAGCGTATATTCCTGAAGAAATATCTCTTGAAGACAGGACGAACGTCTTCCATGGACATATCTATCAAGAAATAAAGCATAAGCTGTGGTCAGGGCGGCATGATGATCCTGAAATCAGGATCGAAGTTAATGTTGACTGTGATGTTTTCGATAGAGGACTTGGTAAGGTTTTAAAAGGAATTCAGATCAGAGGGAAGAAGGTACATACAATCAAGGATAATGCTGACTTGGATCATATACTAGGTTTAAAGTGGAATGAGAGGATTTTCAATGAAAATGGCGACTTTGCGTATGTTGTGAATGGAACAGTGCAATACTGGTTGACCAAGAGAAACCCAATTATGGAGTTTAAATACATTGGAGGAAAGTTTGTACGGTCAGAGATAGAAGGCCTGTATGCTTTAGTTTTAACCTTTGTTGGGGGAGACGGCAACAAGAGACAGTACATCAGCAGGACTTTTTAGTTTAAATTATATGTCATGTGTAAAATAAATTTTGCATTATGTTTGCATAGTCGACACTGCTAATTTGAAAGGACATAATTTGTCAAAGGCTTAACTCACTCAGTGAGGTAAAAGTATAGTTTCACTGTTATATTTTCTGATATGAACATAAAACAAATGGGGTATAAGTTCAAATTATGTTGTTAAGACTGCTACAAAGGCTTTGCCAGTCACTTAAACCCTACATACATTTTGGGGTCCATTTCCCTTTAATTTTAACAAGATGTGAGGAACATGTAGGATGCTGGCAATGTATACAATGCGATGTACATGTCTTAGTTGTGAGCCCAGTGTTTGAGCAGTTGGAACACTTATAGGTGTTTTTGACCCTTGCATATCCAGCTGCCTCTAGGTACTGTATTCTATTTTTCTTCAGAAATAATTGTTTGAGTGCAGCAATTCCCCTGTGGTTGGTGGATCGAAAGTAATCCTTTGATGCCCTATCATTGTACTTCTCCATACCTTGCTGAGTATAGTGGGCAATGTTTGTGTATAGATTAAGGAATTCAGGAACATGGTAATAAAAGGCATGCATGTAAGGGGTGACATCCTTGGTTTGGTATAATGTAAGAGAGTTACCTAACCAATCCCCAATCTTGCCTTTTAAATGCATAATTTCATCATTACAATGAAAATCAAGCTTAAAATCACCAATAATATCTATGAAATCAGCCCATAGCTTTTGAATTTGGGCACAGTTTTCACAAGTAGGAAGAATTGCTGACATTTCTATATGTTGAAACAATTTCAGCTTCTCAGGACCAGTCAGGTCTCTGTACTCTAATTTCTTGCTTTCTTTCCCAATATGCCACTGAAATGATACTCCCAGGTTGTTGAGGAGCATTTCATAACCCGCCATATATTTATATTTATCTCTTGGAAATCCATCTGTAAATATTCCCTTTTTCTCAATGCTATCTAGTCTTCTTAATTGTCTAATCAGAAGTTCAATCAAATTGTCAGAAATTCGTAAGAACAGATGTAAAGTATCAATGACTACATGATCAAGAGGAGTAAATGGGAATAAAGGATTCTTTTTACAATTAAACACACTGACTTATTTGTGATTTTACACACTGACTTATTTGTGCCAGGTTTCGTGCCCCTAGACTAAGATCAGTTATAGACCAGTTATAGACCAGTTATAGACCAGTTGTATCCCACCTCTGTAGTCTGGGGCACTTACACCATATGCAAGCATAGTCTTGGTTTGCAGCCCCTAGGCCACAAACACAAGCCAGAAACTTCCAGTCTCCCCCAAGGAAATATTCAATATCATATTTGCAATTATTTACAGTAATTGTCTTAAGCGATTCCATCTCATTCCTGAGATCAGAGAGACTTTCTTGTAAATTTTCATAGCTTTCAGTTGTTTTTATTATTGCCAAAATGTACTTCCCTTTTTCCCCCATGGCTACATCTTTCTCATTTAATATAGTGTAAGTGAAGTTCACTATTTTCAACCTCTTTCCTATCTGTGTTCCATCCCCACTGAGCTTTACCTTAATTGTGTTTTCTTTCAAGTCTAGTCTTGTTAATTGTTTTCGAAGGCTGTCTTCAAATTTTACTTGAACACCTTCTGCTTCACCAGGAGTGCAACTCAAATTCCATGAAGTATTTAACTTGTTTATCTGTTTCGTTATCTGGGACAGTTTTGGCATATCTTTTGCCTTGATTGAAACTCACGCCAGGCTTCATTGGAGATGTTAAATTTGTCTTTCAAATACATCCACATATCAAGATCATCCAGCTCTTTGCCTGTCATTTCCTTTGCATTGTCGTCAATAAAAGGAAGTTCACCTTCTTCAAGAAGACTAAAAGTTTCTAACTGACCAGTGTCCTCATTGAAGACTTCTACCTTGGTGGCAACATAATTGTATAAGCCAAGGAATGACAGGGTTGTGTGACATTGTTCCTTCATTTGTTTTTTGACGCGTGCCTGATGCTGTCGCGTGTACTGCTGAAAAGATTTTTTCTTTGCTGGGCCTCTTGACCTTTTTTCCGAGCACATGTCTGCAACCTTTTTGCTAAACGTTTGAATCGTCTCTTGCTCTCTTCATCTTTCTTCTGTGACTTATTCAGGGCAGTTTTCAATTTCTCTTCAAGGCAAATCCGTTTAGCTGCTTGCTCAGTCACGCACTCCTCGAGAACTCTTTTCTCACCTCTCAGCCGATCGCAATCACCCTTTCATTTCAAAACGTCAACTTCATTGTAGAACACTTTCAATTTATAATTTGGTCCAAATTTCCACCCGTTAACTAATTTCTTCAGGGCTTTTCCTCCTGATTTGCTTGCCCGCTTGAACGCTGTATGAAAGATTGATATCTTTTTCTTAAAAACGTTCAAAATGCGTTTGTTTACTTCCACATTATGTGCTCCTGAGTCTTCCAAAATTTTCTTCACGACAGATGCTAAAGGAGAATCGTTACCTTCATCGTCATGACTCTTTCCCTCCTTCGATATGGTGTAAATGAGCAAACTAAAGGGGAAAAAATGGAACACCGGTAAATTTATTTTAAATGCCGCTAACATGAAACACATGTAACACAATCTTACTTTAGAATTGTTGACATTACGTAAAGTGTATTTTGTACTTCTTGAGCCGGCTACGGCGAGCGCTTGTATTCGATGTTATTTACTCCTCTTCCGAGCTCAAATACCTTTTCCGGAGGTACTCTTTACAGTATTAAAATTTACAGTAAGAATGTTATTTTATATACTTACTTGTTTATTTCATACGAGAACGAAGGAAAAGAATCACCCGATGAACCGCTTCCCTGCTCTCCTGAATCATGCCCAGCCGATTCACTTCTTTCAATGGAAATGAATAGCAGCAGTAAAAATGGTATTGGTAACACTTGAAGGCCATCGGTCCGTAAGAAAATGTTCATCAATATTTATGAATCGCACACCAAAACGCGGGGAATTTATTACAGTTTTCAAATCTGGCGGTAACACGGCTATCCCAGCATGCAGTGAGAAGCTGTTCCCTAGTTTTCACAGGCAGTTCTGATTTTCGCGCTCAGATTTATTAAAAATTGACTCGACCTACTAAAAGAAACTTCCAAGGTCCGTGACTTGTTATGTACTTTTCGAACTAAAAAAGTGCAATAAAGATGTAATAAACAGGTACGTTTCATAAACCGGTGGTAACCAATTGTGAAATTTTTCATGAAAATCACAGTGAGCAAAAAACTACCCAATTTTCATTTTTTGTGAGAGAGCTATTATTGGGCGTGGCCATCGGAGATATGATAGTACCTTTTGTTAACAAGGAGTTTCATATGCAAACGTTTATCAAAGGGATTTTCCATTTTTGTAAGAGATGATCAGCCCAGTGCTCAGAAACTGTGAAATCCAGGGAGCCCAGCATATGCTTTTTAGGAAAAAGGCTAAAATTCCTGAGTCGCTCAAGCGCAAAAGTAAGGCACTAGGGGCCAACGGGCACTGCTAGACAACAGCCATGCCAATGTTCTATTTGAGAGCAAATCCGTGCAAAAATCAAACATTGCATGACAAAGTTAAAAGACTAAAACTTCACCGTTCTTTTGCATACAAGTAGCTTTTAGAAAGTATACAATTGCTGTGTACGGTTTTTTCCTTGAAATAAATATTTGTTTCCGAAAAACGAAAACATTTCGTTTTCAGTCTCGGGATCGATTTAGTGACACCGAGCAGGTTTAAAATAGGTCGTGATTCACTCGACTCGCATATCGAAACAACTGCGGTAGAAAAAGTTATCATAGTTCCAAGTTGTGGTACAACTCGTCATAGTCTAAACACCGTGGATGATTTCATGAAAGATTAGATTAATCCCAGTATTCAAGAGAAGTCAAAAGCTTATGGCTCTCCCGTCTTGCGTAAAACGGTAAGCGAAAAACAACGCATTTGCCTTTGTTCAGAATTTCGTAAGATTACGAATGACAATACTAGAGTTGATGATCTTTCAAATTATATAAGGTTTAGTTTGTGGAAATGAATTTAGGACTTTTGACAATTTTTTGAAAATCGTGAAGAATGACAAAATCACGCCATCCTGTTGTGTACATGTGACCATCAAGACATTGATGTATTAAATATTGACACGATTGCGATGCATGTAGCAAAGTAAATAATTATAATGACCTTAACTCAAATATTATATTCTTAGCTGTTCGTAAGAGTCCAAAGTTTTTCTGCTTTGCCGTTTTCTCCATTCAGCGGTCTCCGTAAGTTTGACATCTGGACCGTCAATTTAGGTCATGGCTCGATCAAAACGGCTGCTCCTGAAAACGTCTAAACTTTACAATTTTTGTTCCCTGTGCGCCTGATACAACGTGTTGGTTTTCTTAGCGACAAAATTCATTAAAATGCTGATCGAGCTGACTATTGAAAGTTTATGTTCAGAGTTTTCTATCGTCGATCCTGTTCATTATTTATCCGTTGTTTGCCAGACTGTGAGCAAATTTGTTTCGCTTTAATTTATAAGAAATTTTCAGAGAGGCTAAACGAGCTTGCGTGACAGTTGAATTTGTTCATGGGGTGGTGGGAAATGAAGTATGCGGCCTCTCTCTATAATTCGTTACTTTGAAGTAGCAGATTTCTCTTTAGAACGCTAATAAACTATTTTACCAAGAATTTATGTTTCTCGTTACTTACTTTTGAAGAATCGAACACCTCAATTTTATGTAATTAAATCAACCTCATTATTGCATGTTTATTTCCCATGTGAACTAAATAAGATTCTAAGTTGAAAAAAGACAATACTTTGGGTGTTCCCGCTCTTGGGGAAATGATGGAAGTTTTTTTTGCTCTTTCGGGAGTATAGTCGGTAGTCCATGTTTGTAAATTTAACCTATTATATTGTCGCGCTATGCAAACTACGTATGGTAGTTCCGTCAATTAAAATCATCGAGACCTCTTTCCTGTTTTGAACTGATGTGATTGAAAACTTTGGAACAACGATAGTCAAAAACAAAAGAAAAGAGACCTATGGCAAAAAGACCCAATCTTGGCAATACCCTACCCACCCTATGTACCAATTACTGTCACGAACTCTTGCATAGCCTGATATGCAAATTTTGTGTTGCTTTGCAATCGAGACGTAATTTGCATTTGTCTCAAAACGGATTCACGGTAAGCTGCATGGGAATATCTACTTGAACTAATTGGCTTTATTGTCAGCCCTTTTATGGTGTCCTTCAGAATTTTCAAGAAAAATTGTACTAACAGTATAGAGAGTACAAATGTGAAAAGTGAGCTACAAAATTCGTCGAAAACTAAGCCGGTACCGTTTTGATCGTGGCTGCAGCGGCGGGCTTCTCTGTTCATGATAAACCTCAATGAAATAAAACAAATGGTAAAATGAAGCACTTTGAAAGCTCGAGAATTTCATATCCAAGTTGTGGTCAGTATATTTGTATTGTTCTTTACGCTTTTTGAGTTGCCTGGATTTTTAAAAACATAGGGATGCTACGCATGAATTACGGTCTTTTCGTCCAAAAGTCTTTTCGTCCTAGAGTTTTTTCATCTAAGTCTGTTCGTCTAATTGGTAAATCTTTTCTCGAAGCAAATAAATAACTTTTAGAAGGCTTGATAAGACTATATAAAGAACTTATTGGTGTGAGCCGTTGCCATTTTGGTTCCGATAGCTTTAGTCATCAATCCTCGTTTTACGAATTCAACGTCGTGAATTACGATAAATACACAGAGAAGATGTTTAGTTGGGGTCATTTTTGGCTTCGTTTCATTTCTCTATCGTGTTGGACTATGTTGTTGGTTATGTCTGACATTTAGCGATGTTACACTTAGTTGTCTATCACACCTAACAGACGCTTCACAACAAGCCTGATAGTCCCATTTCTTTTGCGCGAAATAATTAAAAGGCAAGTCTTTAGTTGCCACAATCTAATAAAATATATTGTGTCACAACTTCATTTAAAATAATGTTGTAACTTTGACGAATAGACTTGATATTGGACGAATGGACCTAAGACTTTAGACGAAAAGACCGAATACCCTACGCATGTAGGAGTTATTTTTTGGATATGTGGGTTGAAGTGAGACACTTAGTGACTGATGCTGGTGTCTGAATAATTGTTGGCAAAAATAAACTGCATTGGTACCACGCTTCCTGCAGTCCCTTCCACAACCCCAACTAGACGCATAGCTACGTGAACTCGGGCTTTCAATATCGCACATCTGGAGTTATCTTGAGGGGACTGCCATATTGCCATTGTTACTGTCATCACGCAATTTCGTCATTGCCAGTCGTGAATAAGTCTACTTGTGTTTAGTTTTGTCTGTTGGAGAGTAATTAATGTTGTTATAGTACTAGATAACAATCAAAATAATCAAAATTCAAGGACTTTTCAATGACTTTGAAGGCTAAGTGTTAGAAGATAAAGGACCACTTTTGGAAAGGTTTGCATAAGCAATTTTAAGATTATTTAATATTATTTCTCAGCTTTTCCATGGAAGTACTGTAATTTTCAACTTGAAAATTGCTTAAGAAAAAGCATTGCAAAAATCGAGCCCTACTCCTCAAATTCAAATACTTTCAAGACCTTGAATTTTTTGTTTTTAAATTGAAGCATCTTCAAGGACTTTACAAACCAATGGCTATATGGTGCCATTATTGTTTTGCTGGGGTCAATATACATTGGATTAGGACCAAGGTTTTTCTCTATATTTGAGCTCATTTGAAATTTACAATAGTTTGATACGTGTGTCTGACTCTTATAAAGACACATGGGTCTATTACAAGAAAACATTGATAAATACCGACTTGCTTTATACTTCAATTTAATTCTCTTTTGATATACCCTCACAAAACAATTCAACAAATACTTCTTCTCATGTTGTGTAACTTTATTTAATCTTACCCTCTTCGCATTAAGCTTACAAACATTCTTTGTAATTCTTCTAACCTTCACATAACGATGTAGCCAAGAGGACTTCGGTATGCTTGGATGAATACGCCCATAAACAGATTCCTTCAGTTTTCTGCCCTTTCTTCTGAGACGTTTTAGAGTAGCTTCTGGTATTCTACTGGGTTCTCGATCACGTCTAAATACACGCTTGTGTTTACATGTAAACATATTTTGAAATAGTTCGCTTGATATAGCAGGTTTCGCTTGATGTTTCTTGATAGAAGGTTCACTCGTAAAGGATCGCTCGTACATTGACCTCTCGTAAAGTTCGCGGACCGAACCGTTGCCAAAACGCTCCACAAGTCTTAGTGTGGGTCTACCGCGGACGGTATGTGACTTTGTATGTATATTGAGCGTAATAGCCATTTAATTTCTTTCGCATACATCAAGCAACGAATTTTCCACGATGGCAACCAACCATGCGCTCTAGGGTTCATTCTATGCATGCGCTCACACTTCACGCGTCCGCTGTAGTGGAAGTGTGTTTGTGACTGGACGCAAAAAAAAAAATTAAGTTGAATTTATACCTCGCGCGTTTCCTTCGGAAAGCCCAAGTAAAAAATAATAGACGCATAGCTGCGTGAACTCGGGCTTTCAATATCGCACATCTGGTATTATCTTTTGGGGACTGCCATATTGCCATTGTTACTATCGTCATGCAATTTCGTCACTGCCGGTCCTGAATAAGTCCACTGGTGTTTACTTTTGTCTGCGGGAGTGTAATGAATGTTGTTATGGTACTAGACAACAATCAAAATAATATATTACCATACGGGAGTTGGTTCCTACAGATGTCAAAGGTTAAAATTCAAGGACCTCTTAATGACTTTGAAGGCCAAGTTTAGAAAATTGAAGGACCACTTTTGGAAAGGTTTGCAAGGGCAATTTTAAATTATTTAAAATTATTTCTCAGCTTTTCCCTGAAAGAACTGTAATTTTCGACTAGAAAATTGCTAAAGAAGACGCATTGCAAAATCAAGCCCTAGTCCTCACAGTCGAGAGCTTTCAAGGCCATGAATTTTTATTTTTAAATTCAAGCATATTCAAGGACTTTCAAGGCTTTCAAAAACCCTGAGTAGATAAATGATTTACCTTTAACTACGAGGAGAAGGGAATTTTTTATCTATTATTGGTACCGAGTCATAGTTTGTTGCCAAATATTCACCCAATGGGAGTTGTCAGAAATTAATAGATTGAAGCAATATTACTCTTCAATAGTTCGTATTGCTTTTAATAGAAAAATCTCAGAAACCACTGCAACAGTATATAGCTACGGTGCTCTCGGTAGAGCATCAATTTTGGGAATTACTTGTAACAAAACTGTAACAAAATGATGGAGATGTTTCAATATTTGGTATCAATGCTGTGTTCTTATCCTGTATATTGATCGGAAACAACGCCAAATAAGTACATTATTGACACGAGATCATTAGCAAAATTGATTCCTTGTTTGTTATTGTACATCAAAAAGCATAAACTCATTGCAACACATTGTCCTGAATTTTGTCCAAATACCGACTTATTAGCTTAGCTATATGGTGTCGTTTTTGTTTTGCTTGGATCAATGTACATTGGAGTAGGACCAGCGTTTTTCTCTGTATCTGAACTCAATTGAAATTTACAATAGTTTGACATGACTTTGTGTGTCTGACTCTTACAAAGACACCTGGGTCTATTACAAGAAAACATTGATAAATGCCGACTTGCTCTATACTTCAATTTTTTTATCCTTTGATATAGCCTCACAGAACAATTCAACAAATACTTCTTCTCCTGTCGTGGAACTTTATTTAATCTTACCCTCTTCGTATTAAGCTTGCCGACATCCACTGTAACTCTTCTGACCTTCACATAACTACGTTGCCAAGAGGACGAACACGCTCATAACCAAACTCCTTCAGTTTTCTGCCTTCTCTTCTGAGACGTTTCAGAGTGGCTTCTGGTATTCGACTGGGTTCTCATCATCATCATCAATCTTTTTCATGCCTCGTGGCACATAGGACCTTCACAGAGCTTTTCCACTCCTCTCGATTGGTTTCTGCTGTCCGCACCTCCTCCCACGACCTCCAACCTGCCTCTTGCCTTTCTTTCTCTACTGTTCGTCTCCAAGTGGTTTTTGGTCTTCCCCTTCTCCTTTTACCTTCTGGCGCCCAGTTAATAGCAACATTGCAATCATTATTACGATCTTTCCTAAGAGTATGACCAATTATTTTCCATCTACGAGACACCACCTTCGCACTCAGTGGCTTCATGCCTGCCCTTTCCAGTAGCTCTTTGGTGCTGACATGGTCTTGCCATCGGATTCGGAGGATCCTTCGTAGGCACCTATTATGGAATACATTCACTGCTTATTATCTCCTTTGTTCATCTTCCATGTCTCAGATCCATAGAGTAACACTGGCACTACTAGAGTTTTATACAGCCTCAGTTTTGTTTTCCTCAAGATGTTATTAGAGATCCAATCTTTTTTAGTTTGTGAAAGGGACCTGGCTTTTGATAACCTGTTCTTCAAGTCCTTCATGCCACCACCCTCTCTACAGACTTTGGCTCCCAAGTACACGAACCCTTCGACATCTTCAATATCCTGTCCATTGATTATGATATTTTCTTGGTTCTTTGCATTGATCCTAATCGCTTTTGTCTTTTCTTTGTTGATTTTGAGTCCCACCCGTCTGGCCTCTTCATCCAGCCTTGTGTTTTTCTCTTGAATCTGCTGCTTGGTAGATGAGAACAGGACTATATCATCTGCAAAGTCCAAGTCATCCAGTTTTGATGTAAACTTCCATCTAATACTATTTTCATCACTACCAACTGCTCTTCGCATTACCCAATCCATAACAATCAAGAACAAAAATCCCGACATATTACACCCTTGTTTTACACCAGTTTTAATGTCAAACCACTCACATGTTTTCCACTGGTCTTCTACAGCACACTTGAAGTCGTCATAAAATACTCTTACCATTTTCACGATCTTCTCCGGGATTCTCGATCACGTGAAAATACACGGTTGTGTTACACGTAAACATAATATGAGATAGCTCGTTTGATATAGCAGGCTTCGCTTGATATTTATCGATAGAAGGTTCACCCGTAAAGGATCGCTCGTAAATTGATCTCTCGTAAAGATCGCGGACCGACCCGTTCCCAAAACGCTCCACAAGTTTTAGTATGGGTCTACCGCGAACGGTGTGTGACTTTTGAATGTATATTGAGCGTTATAGCCATCGAATTTCTTTCGCGTACATCAAGCAAGGAATTGTCCACGAAGGCAACCATTGCCTTAAACCGTGCGCTTTAGGGTTCATTCTACGTGTGTGCGTAGACTTCACGCATGCGCCGTAGTGAAACTGCGTTTTGCGACTGAACGCAGAAAAAAAAGCGAAGCCGAATTCAAACCTCGGGCGTTTCCTTCGGAAAGCCCGAGTAATTAGAACTCGTCACGCAACGCTTTCTCTCCAACGTTGCATGATGAGTCCAAACAATGACCAGTTCGGAGGCTATAATGATGCTTAATGCTGCCTCTTTGTTAGAGACAAAGTCATAATTATTATTCTGGCTGTAAAGGGCCAGAATCAGTAATTCCGTTTGGTTTTTCCTGTGCAGGAAAATGCACAGGAGGCTTTACGAAGCACTTTTTAATTGATGTAAAGAGAGTTGCTACATCACGGGCGACAAGCGGGGCAAGTAAAATGGTCCGAGATATGAGTGGTCAGTGGTGAAATAGCTTTAATAGATCATGCAGAGACAAATCATTTGTAGTTGTTACATTAAATAATCCCGAAAAGTTAACAATAAACTTTGCTAAATAACAAGTTAAGCAATTTTTCAAAAGCGTCGACTATACAAAAATTTTTCAATGCTCTAATAAGCAACGAAGGCATCGGAAAGGCTTCAAAAAATGATATTTTTGTTTGGTAACTGATAAAATTTGGGGACTGATAACAAGATATTTAAATGACTACAAATGACCTCTCTCTAAATGACCTATTAAAGCTATTTCACCGCTGACCACTTGGGTCTCAGACAATTTTTCCAGCCCCGCTCGTCGCCCGTGACATAGCTTAGGAACGAGGCTGAGTTTGACAGCGAGTATCAATCAGGGTTAAAGTGCTGGGCCGATAACCAAGCGTGTTACAGTTTATACTTATCTTTCAAGTGAACTTAAATATATTTATTTAAAGCACAGACCTAATACTGTGAATCACTTTTATTGTTAACGTACTGATGAAAATAACAACCTTGGGTACAGTGAAAGTTCATTGGCTGATTGTTTAAATTCGATTAGTACAATCGTCTTATGTAAACATTGGTGAGTAGATCCATCAGTAGATTAATGTAGCAGACGAAACAACTATAATTTTTCCGACCAAAAAAACTCGTCGAAGTCACTGCCACATAGCTTTAATTTCAATTAGTCAAAAACTTGCGGTCCATAAATTGCCTTCTCTGATATATTGTTCCGAGGAAAAAAAACCTTCACAGCTTTGTTATTAGATGCAAACAGGAGAAATCCTTATAAACAAAGTCATCGCGTTCAAATGCAAAGTTTTATTGAGCAACCCCGCATTTCTATGGCGTTTCGTTGCGGACAAAACTAAGTCTAAAAAAAAGAATCAACTTACTTGGAGAAATAAACAGTGAGATTAAAAATGTGTGGTGGAATAAATAAAACTTTAATTAAAAAAAAATAAAAATGGTCCACGACAATAAAAAAATGTGGTTTTAGGTTTAAAAATTGACGACAAAATATGGCCTACAAAAAAGTGCAGTGGAGCGGAAAAATTAACATGGTTAAAAAAAACTAGTCGAGGGGAAGCGGAAACTGATTGACTCTTTAACCATATGTAACAGGGTATATCCTTATATGGTATCACAGGAAAAGGTGCTATTAGCATACGGGAATGTGAGAACTTTTTCGCGCGGGAAATTCCCTTGTGAGGATTTCCAGAAGCTACAAACATGGCAGGTAATAACGTGCAGTCTGCTAGCTCTGTTCACGAAATTGTCAACGCGGTGATCAGCAACTTGAGGCACTTGCTGCGACAAGAAAATGGACTTCAAATAGCAACTTCAAATGCTGACACTGGAAACGAGGTGTCAGTGACTTCTGAACCAAACCGGGTATTCCGAATACCCCGTGCATCGTCGACAAGCGTGACCGTGCAAGCCATTTTGCCGTCAACAGTGGCGTCTATAAGGGCTGCTGCGAATAATTTTTCAGCGAATTCAAATTACGTAGCGGGAAAGTATCGTTTACACAATATTTAACTAATGGAGAACTTTTAGAAGCAAAGAAACGGATATTTAAAATGGCAGTCGACGCAGAAAGTAAATATAACTTGGTGGACGTTTCAACCTTTGCGACAAGGGCAGCCACAAGGCAAAAAACAAGATTAGCAATCAAATATGACTTATGCAAATGCCTTGGGCAAGTTTTACCAGAGTCAACAAAACCAGCCCTTTAGAAACAACACGCTCTGGTGCTAAATTCGTGTAAGGCGTTAAGCTGACGGTGAAGAGTGGTACACAAAACACGTTTAACCTTGCAATTAAAAGAAAAAATTCCCCGACGACCTTTCTAATCCCGATAGATAATAGCGATAAAGTCCTCACGAAGGACAGACATTATACTAAGTAGATAAGCTTACAATTCTTGTAGATGTCATTCTTACCTCGTTCTTTGGGTAAAATTCAAGATAGAATTCATATATATTGCAATGAAATATCCCTCAGTCGAGAAAAAGAAGTAAAGTAAGGGCGGGACTGTGTCAACACTTGGTAAACGTCCTATTTCCTGTTATTATTCTTCAACCTCGAAAGCGCGGAATTACGGGAGCACTAGTTTAACGGCCCTCTCATTATATCATTCTTCGACTTCGTGAGCGCGGGACTGCGGATGCACTAGTTTAGCGGCCATGTCATTTCATTATGCTTCAACTTCAGGAAAGCTTGAATGCAGGACCACTGGGTTAAATGTCCTCTCTTTTAATATCATTTTTTGACATCGGGACCGCGGAAGCAATCCATTCTTAACGGTCAATAATAGTCGGGTATTCCGAAGTTGCTCCCATCAGCATCTTAAGAAATATTTAATTCAAAATTTTTCTCGTGTTCCACTCAGTCTCCTTTAGAACGAAGAGTAACCATAGTCGTACAACGATCACAACTTCATCGCTTTTCCAACACGACTAATATGTTTCCTTAATTCGCGAACCGCTCTCTCCGACTCGCGCGTTAATTCGCTGAAATTTGAAGACCTGTCAAACCGCAAATTAGCTAGAACGCTCTGATTGGTGTGACATTGAAAAATACTATAAACTGATTGGTTTGTGATCCACCAAAAAATTGCGCCAATTACATTGCTTTGAGACGTACCAAAAAAAATTGCTCAGAGATACACCAAATTGCGCCGATCAGATTACACTACACCAAAACACACCACTAACATATAGTTTTTTTTTTTAAAGAATAACTCAACAAAAATACCCTGGTCCTAGAGGTTCTCTTCTCTCTACCGGAGTACGAAAATTCGGCGCAAGGCGCCGACCAACGAGCTCTAAAGCAGCGAGCGGAGAGAACCTCTGGTCAGCACCGTTGAGAATCTCACTTTCATGCCACCAAGCTGCGGGTGACAGCCATCAACCACGCCCCTTTCCGATAACCAATCAGAGTAAAGTATTAAAATACCTCTGAGGGTAGGAGTAGTGTTTTTACTTGTATCTGGAGTGGGCGTGGGGAATATATTTTGTTTCGTGGCCGTATTTACAATATCTGTCAAAATATTTGCTACACGTGCCAAATGACAAGCTCGCATGTAGTACGAACTCCAACAAAACCCCGATTAAAATCTACTTCCCTCGGGCAAACGATTATTGCCGATTTTGCAACGAAAACGTCAAGATAAATGGCTATTCTCAATTGAATATTTTCACCGAGAAGAATCGAGATTTTCTGCGCCGCTTTAGGCTTGTTATGAACGCCAAAGTTGAAAACAATTCCAAGGTCTCACAAGTGCTCTGTAATAAGTGCTACAGGCCTGTCGTAAAGCATGAAAAGGCACTTAGTCGATCCGAAGAATTGCAAGAGTTCAGGAACAAATACAAAGTAGTAAACAGAGATGTCGGAGAATTGACGCGACGCAAGAGATCTGCGAAAGATTCTCCTTGTAAATCACCGAGAACCGCGAGAACACCGAGTTCACCGGCGAAGAAAACATTTGAACGAGTTCGCAACCCCAAAAGTAAAAGAAAGATTATTTCCACGGCTAATGATAGTGCTGAAAGGGACGAAGAAGCTGTACTCGTAGGGCAACCTCGGTATGCATCACCTACGGAGGTGAGAAGTTTGCAATTATTGTATGTTGCTAGAAGGAATGTATGTTGTCCTCGGAATGTAATATGTAGCGCAGAAATTGAAAATTCGATCAAATCGCTTGCTTTCGTTTTTTTCAGTATCGATGGATCTTTGGTGCTGCACAGTGCACTTGATTCTTTGTTGATCTCCACATAGATCTTGTCGATTATCTTAGTCTTGAGTTCGGGATGCTTCCAGACAGAATTTATCACTCCATTGTATTCTTGTAAACAAATTTGTCTTACAATGCTGGAACCATTTTTTGCGCTAACTATTTTCTTAACTAGACCAGACGGATAGTAAATGCGTACGTAAGAAGAGAAGCAAAGAAAATCAATAATATTCTCACATACTTCTAGCAACATACAATAACTGCAAACTTCTCACCTCCGTAGGTGATGCATTCCGAGGTTGCCCTACGAATACAGCTTCTTCGTCCCTTTCAGCACTATTATTAGCCGTGAAAATAATCTTTCTTTTACTTTTGGGGTTGCGAACTCGTTCAAATGTTTTCTTCGCCGGTGAACTCGGTGTTCTCGTGGTTCTCGGTGATTTACAAGGAGAATCTTTCGCAGATCTCTTGCGTCGCGTCAATTCTCCGACATCTATGTTTACTACTTTGTATTTGTTCCTGAACTCTTGCAATTCTTCGGATCGACTAAGTGCCTTTTCATGCTTTAGGACAGGCCTGTAGCACTTATTACAGAGCACTTGTGAGACCTTGGAATTGTTTTCAACTTTGGCGTTCACAACAAGCCTAAAGCGGCGCAGAAAATCTCGATTCTTCTCGGTGAAAATATTCAATTGAGAATAGCCATTTATCTTGACGTTTTCGTTGCAAAATCGGCAATAATCGTTTGCCCGAGGGAAGTAGATTTTAATCGGGGTTTTGTTGGAGTTCGTACTACTTGCGAGCTTGTCATTTGGCACGTGTAGCAAATATTTTGACAGATATTGTAAATACGGCCACGAAACAAAATATATTCCCCACGCCCACTCCAGATACAAGTAAAAACACTACTCCTACCCTCAGAGGTATTTTAATACTTTACTCTGATTGGTTATCGGAAAGGGGCGTGATTGATGGCTGTCACCCGCAGCTTGGTGGCATGAAAGTGAGATTCTCAACGGTGCTGACCAGAGGTTCTCTCCGCTCGCTGCTTTACAGCTCGGTGGTCGGCGCTTTGCGCCGAATTTTCGTACTCCGGTAGAGAGAAGAGAACCTCTGGGACCAGGGTACAACAAAAACGACTTTGTTTGTTTTTTTTTTTTATTTCGTTGACAAATTTCAACAAATTATTAAACTTCCCACTTTCATTTCCCCAAAGTAAACTTTATGTATTTTGAAAGATCGTTAATTCGGGTATTGTCATTCTTACGAAATTCTAAACAAAGTTACTTGCTTAAAATTATCATTATTTTTCGCCAACCGTTTTACGAAGCACGGGAGAACCATAACTTCTTTACCTCTCTTGAATACTCAGATAAATCTAACGTTTATGAAATCATGGTGTTTAGACCATGGCAAGTTATACAACAAATTGGACCTATGAAAGCTTTTTCTAGCACAGTAGTTTTGACAAACGATTCAAGTGAATCATGAGTAATTTCAACCCTGTTTGCGCGGGTTTTGGGTTCACTAAATTGTACCTAAGTTGAAAACGGCTTCCATTGTTTTTCTCAGGAATTAACAGATATTTCGAGGAAAAAACTACCCTGCATTCATATACGTACTTTAGGCTATCTATATGCAAAATAAAGGTGAATTTGATTTTTTTTCAGCTTTGCCAAAGATTTACGATTCTGTTTGATTCTTGCACGGATCTGCTCTCAATATTTGTCTAAAGTTTTTACTGCCGGCCAGAATTTGCATTTCTATTTGTTGATGGGCAACTGCGGAGTACTTTAACATTATTTTTTTTTTCTACTGTACTACTGATTCTGTTTCTATCAATCAAGTTTGCATTTTTGCGTGGGGTTACGTAAGAAGGTTACGTAACGCCGGTAGGGATGCGCGTTGTTTTAGGTAGATAATTTTTAGTCGTTTCGCTTAGTTTTTGCCAGTACCGTGTCGCTTTTATCTTAGAGATTTACTGCCGGACCTGGTGAAGCCACAAATTTTAAGGTCGTCCCTATTTCATTGTTGTTGTTGTTGTTGTTGTTGTTATAACTGAACTTAGATATTTATATTAGTTATTTACTTTCAGCCGAATCTTACACGCATCTACACATCTACAAAAGTTTACATTTAAATACATGTCAATCTGGCAAGTACATTAAATATGCATTCGCTATGTGGCGTCAAACGTGTAGTTATTTATCAGGTGGTGTGCGCACTCCGATTGCATTGCACTGTGGTAACGTTATTTTCAATATGGCGGTAACAGCGGCAGAAGTTGGCAGATTTTGACTGAACATTCTGGAAAAGTTGGGCCGTTTATTTTTCCTTTCACTATAGGTAAATATGATTTGATATACTCTGAATGTGCAGAATTATTTTTCGTACGCATATGTCGCGTATTCTATCGTTGTCAATGACAAACACAAGCACTGTTTTTTAGCTGGTAATTTGAGACCGGTTTTCGAGAAGGTCAAATTCGTTGTACGTCGTAGTTTGAAGCCTTTCAAAGATTTGTATGACCACTTTGATTATTCTTCAATAGCTCTGACTAAACGTACTCAGACGCACTCCAACGGTACAAATGCTTTATGCATTTTAAGTGATAGTGTTTGAGACCCTGTTATGTGGCAAAAAGGCCTATTATTGCATTAGGTGTGTTGCGTTACATAGCGTTACCATTGCAAGGACATTTACGATATGTACTCAATTGTGTTGTAAATCTACTTTCATAAGTAAAGGAAAATTAAATAATCGCGAGTGTTGTGTGGTAAATCTTCTATCTTGATCATTGAATGAAGTACAGTTTAGTTAGAGCAATGAAAAGAGTCAATTGATCCATGAAAACCTCTACCTTGCGCGAGGCAATACGCTGAGAAGCCGGAAAGCAAAAGCGTTGAAAGGTATTACCATTCGCTAGCGCTTTTAAATCTTCTACCCTCAAAGTTGAGCTCTTATTAGGATATCTCTCGATGACGTTCCTTCGCGATGTGATATTAGGGGTCAGTTTTGAGGTGTCATTTCCCCATCTGTATGTTCTCGAGGTTTGGCACAGCCGCTTGAGATTGTTACTGTTTTCTTTGTTTAGAAGTATACTTCTCTCCTGCAGAAATAACTCCAGAGATAAGTTTCTCAAAACCCTTATCTAGGTTTCCTATATATTCGAGGGTGTTTTGAAACTGAACGTTTTCACTAAATGTGGAGCGAGACAAATTCGTTCTTAGGAGGCATTGGGCTTCTTTTACAAATCCCGCATTTACACTTGGTGGAAAAAGTCTCTGTATTACAAGGTCTATGTCTCTTTAATATGCGTTTGCATGTCAAGGGTCAATTCCCTGTTAAGTAACTGGCGTCTAGGAATATAATTTCTGACTTTGAAATCATTCATTCCGCCATCGGTTGTGAGTGTAACTGTTGCCATTTGTGTCGAGATTCTTGGGAAGATTGCAGTTTCGAATGTTTCTTAAAAGTTGCCTACTAAGAACGAATCCGTCACGGAGGAAAGGCAACAGACAGTGAATCCCCATTACAATTCATGTATATTCACGCTATCTTGCCGCAATTAGAGAACTTCACTCCAACGCGTCAAGATGCAAATGACTCAATTTTTGTTTTACGACCATGATGCAACGCAATCAGATTGCGCACACCGCTGTATCGCGATAACGCGAGGCAACCCCAAATTAAAAGCCACATGGGTAGTTTGTGCTGCTCTGTCTTTGCCTTTATGCCCGAGCAAAAACCAGTTAGAGGCTTGCTTGCTAAATTGAGCCTTGTTTCTTAGCTCTTCAAATAAGTGATCCTAGGAAAAATTTTACAGCACGTGGAAATAATAAATTTAAGATAACGATGTATCTTAAGGGGAAAGTGCGGTCTAGAAAAAGTTTATTATATCACGAGCTTCTTAGTTGTATTGTCCTCACTAACTATTCATTTCTGCTTAAAGCGTTTTAGTTACGAATTCTTACGTTCCAAATATCGGCATTTTCAAATTGAAAACCGCCATCTTTGTTATGACATAGCAATAGTCAAGCATGCTTATTAAATCCCTGCTGATATGGATGTAGAAAAAGAAAACAGCGGCAAGGAGACGCTATTAATTAGGTTCTAGACTTCGATTTTGATCCAGCAGAGAGGGTGTAATACGTCCATTTATGTTTCAAACGAAACATGGGAAGAGGATACCGCTGTTGAGGTGAAAGAGAGCAAAAGTCAGCAAAATGAGTTTCAAGAATAAATGTCGATCCACTCAGTCGCTCACGTCTTGGAAATCGCGAGTGGTTCTCTTGCGGCAACTGTCAAGGGAAACCTATGGAAAAAGAGAGTGTGCACTCCCAAGAATTAAATGTACTAGGACACCGACTAAATTTAAATGGTGAAGGTTTTTTCTCTCAAAAAAAATCCTAGCTCTAGAGTAATAGTTATGTTACTAAAGAAGACTGCAGTGCACGCGACGGACTCATTTCACATTTTCCTCTCGGAATGAAACAAATCATATTTTGCAGTTTCAGGAACTCAGCTTTGGTGTATAACTGAACACGAGCCATTGGGACCTAAGAACAGCCCCAGTTGGCATGCAACAAGTTAGACATGATGCCGACAATATTGAATAGGAACATTTGATTTCCAAATTAATGCAGACAAAAGGCAGAAGTTAATTGTTAACAATTATATTTTGTTTCTATCAGCATTTACTTTTTAGTTGCGATTGGTGTCTTTATCTGTATTGCTTAGGCCCCGTCCACACTAATCCGTTTTCAAACGAAAACGGAGCTGTTTTGCTCCGGATACAGCTATCGTCCACACTACAACGCCGAAAACGATCACCAAAAACGGAGCCATTCGAAAACGCCCTCCAGAGTGGAGCGATTTGAAAATGATACCTTTTGTAAACGCTGTTTTCTAGTGTGGACGGAAAAAACGATGCTATCTGAAAACGGTGACATCATCAAAATAGACACGACCGGGCGCCAGACCACTCGACCGTGAGTATCCCAAATGGCGGACAGACGCTACCATGTGGCTTCTCTCTTGATCGGAATGATTTCCAGTCTTTTAACGCTCTCGCGAGCGCATTTAACCCTGCTGAGGCGCCACTTAGATTTCACAAGAAGGGAACAAGATATTTTAATGTTTCTGACCTTGCCAGCTTCGGGAAAAATGAAGATAAAACGACTCTCTCGAAGCCCGCCAAAACCTCGAAGGTTTTGGACAAGACCTGAACGAACTTCGGTAAGGTGGGACAACTTTGTCGCTAGAAAAGTAGTGGAGGAAGAGTGGAGGGAGAAATTCCGCATGAGTAGGACCTCTTTTTACGCTCTTGCTGTCAAACTATAAACCATAACAACAGTCAACAACAAAGAATCAAGAATGGCGCCAATTTCGCGGGCCGATCTTTTGAAATGCGGATGCGTCGAGTTCATTTGAGCATGCGCACTGGGGGTATAAAGCGTTTTCAAAACGGATACGGCGTTGTAGTGTGGACGGGCAAAAACGATATGAAAACGATAAGTGAGGACGCAAATCTTTTTGAAAACGGAGCAAAACAGCTCCGTTTTCGTTTGAAACGGATTAGTGTGGACAGGGCCTCAGAATTAACCTCACCGCAATATTTTTCATTGTAAATTTTTTGGAATGTCGCATTCTGTGAGAAGTTGAGCTTCGTTATTTGCGACGCACGCCGACGTGTTTACATTAGAAATTACCTTAAAATAGATGAGTTTAAAATGAAACGTTCGATTCCTTTTGAAAGCATCAACACTGCATATTTGCGTCAAGTATTTGGTTGGATGACAAAATATTGTTATATTATTTTTATTGTGTCCAATCGATATGATATAGTGAAATATGGGCGCATGGTTAGGGAAACAAATTTGTATTTGTTGCAAACGTGTGTGTTTGGGTTATTTTTTGGCAAAGTAATAAATGCCCCTAGATTTTTTTTTCCGTAGGAGTGTGCGACAGGTGGGGTTAAGAAAATTTTACTTGATGGACTTAAGCAGACATAGGAATGACGCGATATATTTATTCACTACCAGGAAAAATCAGCTCTGGTCAAGGGTGTACCACCATTACAAGCTTCAATTTACACTTCCAATGAAATGGTTTAAAAGATTTTTAGGATAGATAATTGAAATATATGTTGAATATGAAAAAGGTAAACACAGCTTTCAGTTCAAAGCGAAGGTCAACAAGAACAGCTTTCATGTGTAGGTCTCGCTGGAAGTCTTCGTCTCAGCAGTTCTGCCGGTTTTGCAGGGTTTGGCAAGGGGTCCTCGCAGGTTATTTTTGCTAGCTAAATTTTCTTTATAAATATTAAACATTCCTGCAGCTTGAAGAGGCTTGCGTATTTTCCTTTTGAATTTTAGTATGTGTTTTGACATTCAGCCACAGGACAGTACACCATAGTTTAACTATTAGAAATTATTCTCACAAAGGTCAAACAGTCAACAAGGACGAAGTGTCGAACGAAGTTTGACTATTGCTACGTCATAACTGACGTCATCCGATGTGGCGTTTTTCTAGCCGCGAAAGTTGTAAATAAGGAGAACTTCAACGCGCTCCTGTGACTTATGCGAGGTAAACTGGACAAAATGGCGGCTATTTTCGAATTCCTAATAAAAGAGTCTCCCTATTGAGTTAAACCTTTTCTAGACCGTACTTTCCCTTTAAGAGAGGGGAAGGGGTCGAATGACCTACTCTCTTGGCTGTTGATGTTGTCTCATCAGCCTACTATGAAATATTGGATTAGAAAGATTGAGGCCATGTAGAAGCGACACCAGATTAGGAATGGCATAAACTTCACACTCCAAAATTGTTCTGACGTTGCTCCTCGTACATAATTGATGCAATCTGTTTTTGTACCAGGGCTGCAAATTTTCCCGAAAAAAGGTTGTCGCACAGATAAAATTTTAGCATCCTAGAGTAGATACTAACACCCAATGATGGCTGCCAATATTTAGGATTTTTAATTTTTCTGAACAGAAAAATTAAAAATCGGCGCTAATGTTGTACTTTCCGATCTCCTTGTGTAAGGGAGCTGCTCCCTCAGAACAGACTAGGCTGCACCTCTAATATGGTCGGTGAGCAAGTCTCCAGTTGAGATGATGATAACATCCTGTTCTGAGAGACGGAATTTACCGGCCTTTGGGGCGCTACTGTAAGAGATCTTTACAAGCTAGTTCTACTTCATCATCTTTTACGTATTGCTGGAGGATCCCTTATACCCCTTTGTTAAACTCAGACACGGAAAATTATTTGGCTTTTTCACGCATCAAGAATAGTATCCAAAACTCTTTCATGTTTGCGTGAAATTCAAGTCAATCACGTTGAATAACTATTTTACTTTTCTGGTCTTGTCCAGACTTGCGCGACAGAGATAACGGGGAGTTTAAGAAACGACGACTGCGACGCCGTAGACAACGTCGATTAAAAATGACCATATTTTATTTACGAATCTCGCGATACTCTAGAGCCATTTTGTTTGTTTCTCACTGTTAAAACTATCTCGAAACTGAATATGGAAACACAGCGTTAAATTAGAAAGAGCAATTAAAAAAAAATTAGTCGTCGTCCTTTACGTTCTCCAGACAACGCAAAGTTTGGTCATTTCGCGTTGTTGTTTTATAGAGGCCTAAAGAAATTTACGAAGATTTAAAACGCACGTGCACAGCCATTGTTCTGCTCATAAAACCTTTTTTGCCTTCACTGCTCAACCGGACACACAAAGAGTTGATATGTGGGCGGGTTGGCCGGCCAAGCCACCGTTTATTTAAGGCCAAGTCGATATGCTAACAGAAGCCTATTACAATTAAAGTAAACTAAATGTACCAAAGCCGGACACGAAAACCCCTAAAAACCATCAGGTGGAAAAAACGGGGAACCTGTACCCCCGACCAAGGCAGCGGTGCCACCCTTGGGGTTTTAGGGTATCCTATGAATGACATTTTTACATAGTTACTAAAGGTACTATGCAAGTACCGCTCTAAATTTATACAAAAGGCGAAAACGAACAGCTACGCCCGGTGAAGGCTGACCGTAGAATGCCTTGCTCTACTAACGACCTCTGCTTACAAACCACGATCCCATAACTCTCTGCGTACCTCGCAGCCACCCCCAGTCCTCCGATACGTGCTGGCAAAATATCAATTTATGCTAATTAGGATTACCACAAATTACATTTTGTTTAGTGACGTTCCCGTTGCCTTTGCCGTCGTGGTTTTCTTAAACTCTCTAATTTAATGTCTCATCTTAGTTGTTCAAGAACCAGTAGTGGTCTGTTTTACAACATGAAGTCAACACCTAACCACGGCCGTTCGAGAACACAACGTACATTTCTGTATCTACAGGCTTCTGTGAAGTCTTAGATACTATGCTAACTATAGTGTAAATCCGTCCGACGGTCTGTCAGTAACAATAGAAATTTTCGGATAATGCTCGGAATTCAGTTCGGTCTTCTCCGATACCGTCCGATTTTTGTTTCTGACGTCGAGGTGATCACCACGATCGTCGCGACAATCGGCATCTGCCGGATGTTACCGGTACACGTCAACAGGATCGACAAATCATCGACTGTTTTTCGGTGTCAAGTCTTCTATGTGCATTTCTTCCTTTTCGATCGCCACTCCTATTTGTTGGAGGCAAGTAAAAACTCACTATTTGCCATCTATTCATTCTTTTTTCCACCAAAAATCAGACACAGCTTTCAAGAAATGTGTCGAATATTTTTCGCGCCAGGTATTTTTTAAGTTCTTTGAGGTTCTTGGGATGTTTTCTCGCCGTCGAGTGTTTGACATTAAGAGCGACTTTTTTGCAAGACCCCGTGAGAGGTGGCACATCGACCGAAAAATGACTATCCTCATATTTCAGTCAGAGATGCCTTATAGTGAACTTAGGAATGTGGTGAGGTTTTTTCCCAGACTTTCTTCTTTATCCCAGAAAATCCACAAAAGCTGAAACGAGCCGTAAAATGGCGAAGCCGTAAAATGGCAGAAATCAGTGCCCCGAGTAGAGGCAAATGAATTTTGCTCATGAAAAGCGCAAAAGAAAGCAAGCTCATATCAATTTGGCAAACTTGTTTAGGAGGGATTGAGGTATGGCTTTAGTCTAAAACGGGACCATTTCATTTAATTTTGACATCACGAAACGCTTTGAAAAATCACCAATATTTTAAAATCCAAATATGGCCTTTGGTAGCAAGTTTTCAATTATCATTTTCCCCATGTGGTATAACTCAGAATCGGCTCAGGTTAAGCTCATAATAAGTGGAAATGGTGTTGTTTTTGAGGATATAAAAATTAGTTTGGGGCTTTTCATTCCTGCACGGACAAACCAGGCTGAACTTTATGAAAATCGCAACATCGTCATTTAGGTCACGACATAATCTAATTAGGCACCCTGTGGTTAAATCCAGAACTCCAAGCAAATTTTAGGAGTTAGCGCCGTGTTCGATTAGGAAATTAATACATTAAGCTAGCCTTGTATAGCTAACAACGACAGATTGATTTTTAGCTCTCATCCATTTCCTATGGCGAAATTGTTTACCATGACACATTCCGTAAGCTAACAGAGGGCGTCTGTTTTTCTTTGTGTATTCGAACATCTATAAGTCTTAAGAAAGTTCCAGGGTAAACTGGAAAAAATACAGGCCTGGATTTTTTTTTTTTTTAAGGTCTGATTCTCACTATTGCTGAAATAGTGCTTTACTGCGAGGATCGTGCACATATACGTTTTATAACCGCAGTTCAGATATATGTCTTTCATATATTCTATATGTTTGATTTATCATCTTGCGGGTTTATGTCAAACTAATTTGATGGCCTGCTCCCAGTTGGCTAGTTAGCACAATTGGTAGAGCGCTGCACTAGCATCGCAGAGGTCAGTGGTTCGAATCCCATACAGGCCTGAATTTTTTCAGGTCTGATTCTCACTATTGCTTAAATAGTGCTTTACTGCGAGGATCGCGCACATATACATATATTTCAGTCTTGTTCCCATCTTCTTATTTTACGCCCACGAATATCCATGAATAGCGTTTTTAACAAACTTGTTCAGTTTATATGATAATTTTTTTTATCAGTTAGTCATTACTGTGAAACTTGTTAACTTCGCTGCGGGGATCTCATGCAGAGTTGAATGTAATAGTGACAAATAGCTTTAGAAAAAAGCTTAGGGAAAGGATCAAAAGTCAGGGCAAAGGCGAAACAGAGGCAAAGAACAAAATGATTGAAATAGGAGAAGAATACTAAGTATGAAGCACGAAACAGAATGAAATAAATAGGGTGAATTAGACCTGAGGATAACTGTATGATAAACGATGTGCCATTTGAAGTCACTACAGCAAAGAAAGAATCTTAGCTGAGTTAAGAACGTTCTTCCCGAATTGAAAGTTTTCGTTACAAAATTCACGGAAATTGGTTGGGCTGGAAACTGTTTGCAAATTAAAACAACTAAGTCGAGAAAAAGGTAATTCTTTGATATTTCAGCTAATATTGTGCCTTAAAGTCATTTCTAAACACCTAAAGACTGTCAGCAATACCAATGTTGAGGTCGAAATAGATTTAATTATAGATCGAGCACCAATTCTTAACACATCTTCCAGCAATCAGACTAGATCACCTGTTCCAGGCATCACTGTTTTTTAGGCGTTGGATGAAGGAGAGCGTCACCAAGATGCCTTGCATTCAAGGAGAGTTATCCAGCCATGCTAAAGAAACACGCGCAGGCTGTATCGCAGAATTAGTAAAGTATTTTTGTGAACAACTTCTTAGCTAACCCTTTTCAGCTTTCTTTGTTACAAAAATTATCATTTCGAGGAAGATTTCCAAAATGTTGCAAAGCGGCGGCCTCGTCAAACTGCCAAAATGGCACGGCATACTGTTCAGGATTTTCTGTAAATTTGTGGTTTGCTTTCAGAGACTTAAGAACGAGTCTTTAAAAAAATCAAACATCTTTGGAAATGAAAATTTTCACCCCCCCTTCAAAATTTACATGCAGTTAGGCACTTAGGGGGGTGCACAAAAATGCCCTCTTTAAAGGTTGCAGCACTCTTGTTGCCATGGCAACAACGGCTGCTTGTTCGAGGCCTAGAGCCTCATTTTTTTGAGTTATTTTTTTAAAAAAAATAACTATATGTTAGCGTATAGATTGGTGTATTGTGGTGTAGTGTAATCTGATCAGCGCAATTTGGTGTATCTCCAAGCAATCTGATTGGCGCATCTTTTTTTTGGTGTATCTCAACGCGATGTGATTGGCCCAATTTTTTGGTGTATCACAAACCAATCAGATTGTAGTATTTTTCGCTGTCGCACCAATCAGAGCGTTCTTGCTAATTTGTGGTTTGACAGGTCTTCAAATTTCAGCGAATCAACGCTTGAGTCGGTGAGAGCGGTTCGCGAATTAAGGAAATGTATCAGTCGTGTTGGGAAAGTGGTGGAGTTGTGATCGTTGTACGTCTATGCTTATTCTTCCTTCTGAAGGAGACTGAGTGGAACATGAGAAAAATTTTGAATCAAAGATTACTTCAGATGTTGATAGGAGCAGTTAATCAGCGATTCCAATTTTGAATTTCGCGTAAGGAACGAGGTAAGATGACATCTACAAGAGTCGTAAGATCATCTGTTCAGTGCAATGGCTCATGTCCTTCGTGAGGATTTTATCGCTATGATCTGTCTGGATTTGAAAGGTCGTCAGAGAACTTTTTCTACCGATTAGCGAGTTAAAACGTGCATGTTTTGTGTACCGCTCCTTCACTTACGACGCATACACCGTCAGCTGGAGGCCTAACACGAATTTAGCGCTATAGCGTGTTGTTTCGGAAAGGCTAGTTTTACTGACTCTGGTAAATCTTGCGCAAGATATTTTCGTAAATCATATTTGATTGATAATCTTTTTTTTTTTGCCATATGGTTGTTCTTTTAACAGCGGTTGAAACGACCACCAAGTTACATTTACTTTCTGCGTCGACTGCCATGTTACATATCCGTTTCTTTGCTTCTAAAAGTTCTCCATGAATTAAATATTGTTTAAACGATACTTTCCCGTTACAATTGCGTGTTACTTTTTACTCGCCAGTATGGATTAGATTTTTTTAGATGAAATGCCATTTTCCAGTAAACAACGCACATAAATCTACCTCAATGAAAAATATTTCACAAGGGACAGAATGGTACCGTCGGTTAATTTTCCACGCAACTCTCACGTGCTTAGACATTTTCTACCAATAAAATCCGCTTATAGCTAACCTGGACTTTACCCCATTGCGTGTCAATTTCCTGTAAACAACCTGCATTTTATCACGTATTTCGCACGCAAAGGGCGAAGTCCAGATAGGCAACAACCAATCAAGTAGCCCACCTTATTATCCTTCGAAGAATGATACTTTCTCTTAGTTCAATCTACTTTCACTTGTTTGAAAATATCTTTGTCCAGAGGCTGTAAGAGATAAAATAGACCTTTCCACTGCAAAATTATATGGAAGAGTATTTTGAGGCAACCATCTGTTACTGAACAAGAAGCTACACGGAGCCTATATTTGGGCCGGATTTGTGGATCAGCGGATTGAATTAAATTGGTTCGAATTGAGGGCTTTGCTGTTTTAGCAAAATCGTTGTCGAGTGCTTTTCATGATTTGTTAACATGGAGAGTTATGGAGACTAAGACTTCGGAACAAGTTGATGCCATCCAGGACAATTTGGAATTACTAAAATTGCCGGAGGAAAGGCGGGATCACTCAATAAAAAGTTGTATTTGAACACGATGACTTTATTTACAAGGATTTTTCTTTCTTACATCTAATAACAAACCTTTCAAGTTTTTTGCCTCGGAACGATATATCACAGAAGGCATTTTATAAACCTCAAGTTTTTTGACTGATTGAAATTAAAGGTATGTGGCAGTGACTTCCACAAGTTTTTTTTTTTTTGGTCAGAAAAGTACAATTGTTTGGTTCGCAATATTTATTTACGGATGGTTTCAATCGCCAACGTTTACATAAAATGGTTGTATTACTGTTCCCAAGGGTTGTTGTTTTCATCAGTACGTTACCAATAGTAGTGATTCACAGTATTAGGTTTGTACTTTAAATAAATATATTTAAGTTCACTCGAAAGATGAGTATAAACTGTAACTAGCTTATCGTTGATGCGCGGCCAGTACTTGAAATCTGACCGACACTCGATGCCAAAACTCAACCTCGTTCCCTGGATATGCCACCACATTACTTTACGCCGATTAAAAACTGCACGCTATTGTGCGTTTTCTTGCACAGGAAAAACCAAACAGAGTTTCTCATTCTGGCCCTTAATGGTCAGAATAATAACTAGGACTTTGTCTCTGACGAAGGACCGGCAATAAGCACAATTTTAACCTACGAGCAGGTTGTTGGTTAGTCTCGTCATGCAATGTTGGAGAGAGAGATAGCGTTACGTGACAAGTTCAAATTAGGACTGTGGAGGGGACTGCAGGAAGCGTTGTACCAATGCAGTTTATTTTTTCCAAAAATTATTCAGACACCAGCATCAGTTATATAGTGTCCCATTTCAACCTACGTATCCAAAAAAATAACTCCTGCATGCGTAGCATGCCTATTTTCATAGAAAGACATCACAAAAAGTGTAAAATGTTATTTCTCTATCTCAAGCTAAATACAACATTACATAGTAACATCATTCATGTTCACTTTGATACATTCAGGTTTCCCTGGGAATGAATGTGAACACACCAGTGGATCGTTTATCTCGGTACAGTTTCAAATTAAGCAAAGTATTTTTATTCACGGGTGAATCTATTTTATACTTTGACTAACGCTGAAAACGATTGAAACTCGAGTCAATAAACCTTTGAAAGCGAAGGTAGAAACCATTCAAATGAAGAAAATGAAAGATCAAAACGGACGCAACAGACCGTAACCCAAGAAAATAAGTTTTTAGCTCATTCAACATTCAGTGTATTATGCCAAATATGTAGTGTAATGAGCACAAAATACTCTATAATGAGGTACAATGAGTTAGACAGCTGATAAAAACTGGCAGATGATCCTGGTTGCCTTGTCAGCAATCATTTTTGGTTGGTAGATTTAAGTAGAAGGTTTTGAAGAGTTTGTACTTGTAGCTGAGACAATAATAATTCCGTATACTTATGTTAGAAAGAAAGCTCACCAGTCCATCATTGAATGTGACATAGGTTGAGATATCTTAAGAAGTTTGCAGGACTATCTGTGCAACAACTTTTGTGTTACATAATGATATAAGAGTTGTCACACTGCAATTGTTGTAGGTGAAGATGTCCTCTTCAGTTTCAGTTGTAATTGCTTTGTAACATGCAACACAGCATGTTTTCTTGATATTTACATCTATTATTTGGCTAGGTATGGTGTTGTTCTTTATCTGAGGGTTCTCCAAGTTTACATTGGTGATGTTGTCGATTTCTTTTATCACTGTTGACTGATTGGTGTTTACTTACTTTTCAACAAACTTTTGGACAGTGACATTTGTGAAATAGTACGATTTTCCGGAGTGAACCTCATCAATTTTGTCTTCCCACAAATCCAGTTTAATGAAATTGGTGTGATTACTGACTAAGGTGTCGCAGTTGTAGGAAGTTCGTCCTTCTTTAACTATGGACTACTTGTTTTCTTTTTTCATTAAAATTTTTACTTTTAAATCTACAGTTTTGTTGACTTGTACTCGTAAAGCTTGCTTAACAGTACATAGGTGGTTGACCATAGGTGGTTATCTTGGCTTGAATTGTTCTATTTCGGTGTCTTTATACACTGTGAACTCATTTGACGTTGAAGAAAGTCATGTCTTGTTAAGTTTTGCTTTGAGTTTAATAGGGCTCTTCTTCTTGTAAGGTGTTTCAAGGGTTTTCCTTTTCTTTGGTAAATAACAAACCATCTGTACTGTTTCTGAGCTATCAGTTTGTAGGTCGAATTTGAAATAGTTTGTTTTCCTATTCGAAGAGGTTATATTAACCTTGTCAAAGAGTGGATGTAGCCATGAAGAGCTGAAATGACTGGAAAACGTGTTGTAAGTATTAGTCCGAATGATTTACTAGTACATTGTTTATGTGACCAGGCTCACAATATTGTGCATGACATTGCAATTTTTTTTGTTATAATTTTAGAATTATATCTTCAGAAACTATTTCCTATGATAATCAAATTATCATACACACAGGATTTGCATCATGAATTTCCTTTAAGTCGCACCATCACACCTAACTATTTCCTATGATAATCAAATCATCCTAAACACAGGATTTGCAGCTAAATTTCCTTTAGAATGATCACACCTAACTTTCAAAATTTTAGAGAATATCCTGCTATTGTTCGATTCCTTATAAAAGAAGTACATGCAGGTAGTTAGTGTAACTCAGTAGTTCAGAGTGTCAAGACCAGCACTTACAAGCTCAGAACCTCTTGGTCACAATAAAAGTAACTCCAGTACATGTAACCTCAAGTTAGTGACCCATTTTACTGAGGATTTGGTATGTCACATTTGACCTATTATTGTATGTCTTACAGTTTGAGTTCAAGAATAATATGGTTCATGTGTACTTATCTCAATCCAATTGTTTAGTCTTTGCTTGAATCCTTATATTAGTTGATTCATGTTCAAAATGTGTCAAGATTGCATTCAGCTTTCAGAACATTGCATTTATCTGTATACTTGACTTAAAGGTCAATGGTGAAATCAGATATTTCACTACAGTCTTCATTGTTTAGTCCATCAGTAATGACAGATGTTGTCCTGTCACAGAATGAGATTTTGCCAGTCTTCCTAGTTTTAAGTCCAAGGAAAATATGAAATTGTGATTGAAATTAGTCTTATCTAATGTTTTGTTGTTTTGAGCTATTTTTTTTTATCAGTATTGACTTGTTTTCAGTCATTTCAAGTCTAGCCCACCATTCAATAGTTCTATGTTTGGTTAATAGGATTAAGTGTTTTAAGGGTCACACAATGATTACTGTTCTGTCATGCAATGCTTTCAAATTGTGTTAGTGCCTTGCTATTGTATGACAATCGATTGTATTTTTAACTAATTGTTTTATTTCATTATTTTAAATTATTAATTTGCAATTTGTCATTTATTATTTCTTTTAGCTTGCAATCACCCTTTCTTTTTATCAGTATTATTTCTTTTGTACTTTCTTGTATAAATAAATTTTATTGTGGCTATATATAAGTCTGTCTCGTTGTTCAAATAACAACATCAGAACCTGCCTCAGTCACATTTACAATGTGAATAGTGTATTAGATTTTATGTTCAAGGAATGGAATTGTTTTAGGTCACTGCAACATACAAATGAATTCTACGAGTTTTGAAATTTTTTGGATGTAAGTAGAAACTAGATTATGTCATAAGAATGTACGACATGCACATGTGCGTTTATTACATATTGTTTTGTGGTAGTGAGCAAGGGATCTGTAATTGTAATCAAAATGAATAAACATGTAACCATAATATACAAGAAAGTGCATTTTGCTAGTAAAGCACGATAGAATGTATGTAAAAGTTTTATAGTTCTTCAATGCACATACGTTATTTTTTCATTAGATGATATGCCACTTCCAGTTTGTATTGACAAATAGCATGAGCACTCAACTGAAAGAAAGAATAAACAAAAAAAATATTGTAACTTATTTGTAGATGTAGATGTTTCATTCTTGTGTCTAAAGGGAAAGAAAAGATTATATTGAAGATAAACAGTAACTTGTGGAAAAGAAATAGTAAAGATTACTTAATGTTTATGATGTTTTAACAACTCTCAGGGTAAGGATGTTTAATTGATTGTTAGTAACTGTTATAGTTGTATGGTACCATTTCACAGAAAGTTGTTTTTGTGTTATTGTGTTTGTTGGTAATACAAAAAATGTAAAGTGTGTAAATGTTACTTTTATAGTGGTCATGCCCTTAGCTTCGAGATAGCTAGTTTACAGGCACGCCACTGAGAGAAAGGAAACAAACAATTTTAAATGAAAATAACATGAGTAAAAATTCCAACTGAAAGTTGGCTATATGCAAAGCATATAGAGGGTTTGACTTTGGGACCACTGAACACAAATTCATGTAGTGGCTGGGAGGAGGATTCAAACCCTGGACCACCGGATACTAGTCCAGCACCCTAACCAATAAGTCATGCTCACCTCCTTGCAAGGGACAAAAAAGAAGGGAGGTGAATTTTTACTTACCCAGATTGTGATGATTCTGGTTTTTCTGACTGCACTGTGGTTATTCTAAAAAAGCCAATAACATTACAATCAATTTAATCACAGAATTTGTAATACGTATGATGCACGATCCTCGCAGTAGAGAGCGCTATTTATGCAATAGCGAAAATCAGACCTGAAAAAAACCAGGCCTGTACGGTATTCGAACCACTGACCTCTGCGATACTAGTGCAGTGCTCTACCAATTGAGCTAACAAGCCAACTGGGAGCAGGCCGTTAAGTTGATTCGTAATAAACCCGTGATGATAAATCAGGTACAATGAATATATGAAGTTCATATATTTTGGCTTCAAACGGATTGGTTCGAATCCCGTACAGGCCTGATTTTTTTCAGGTCTGATTTTCGCTATTGCATAAATAGCGGTCTCTACTGCGAGGATCGTGCATCATACATATCTACAACCGCAGTTGAAAATATATGAACTTCATATATTCATTGTACCAAGTAACTTTTCATGTAATTTGGGTTGAATTATAGCTCCTCTTGAGTGGACAAGTCGAAACGACATAACGACACGACGAAACGACGAGACGACATGACGAAACGACGAAACGACAAAACGACGAACCGATGTAATCGGTGACGAGTCGGACTCGTAAAACGATAAGTCGAAGAGGCCAGCCGACGAATCGAACTGACAATACGGCGAAACGAACTCACGAAGCGATGAGTCGACTTTTAAAACGGCGACTCGAACTGGAAGTTCGACGAGTCAACTCGGAAAACAACGACTCGACTAGAAGTAACGGAGTGCGGAAACGACGAAACGCCATAACGAAACGACGAATCGAACATTTTGTCCAGGATCATGAGAAGAAGTATTTGTTGAATTGTTCTGTGAGGGTATATCAAAGGATAATGAAATTGAAGTATAGAGCAAGTCGGTAGTTATCAATGTTTTCTTGTAATAGACCCATGTGTCTTTATAAGAGTCAGACACACGTATCAAACTGCTGTGTAACTTTATTTAATCTTACCCTCTTCGTATTAAACTTACAAACATTCTTTGTAACTCTTGTAACCTTCACATAACGACGTAGCCAAGATGAATTCGGTATGCTTGGACGAATGCGGTACGTAAACAATTTCCTTCAGTTTTCTGCTCTTTCTTCTGAGACGTTTCAGAGTAGTTTCTGGTATTCTACTGGGTTCTCGATCACGTCTAAATACACGGTCGTGTTTACATGTAAACATAATATGAGATAGCTCGTTTGATGTAGCAGGTTTCGCCTTTTATTACACGACTCGGGCAGTCAGAGGGCCAATAACTAAAATCAACCAATCAAAATGCTTTATTGCCGGTCAATATTCTCTCACTATTGGACCGGGAATTGTCCCGAATGGTCCCGAATGATACCGCACTTGTGTCCCTTTGAACTTCAGTCGTATAATAAATCTCTTATTAACCAAGCTTGCTCGGGACCGTACTGGAAGAATATCGGCCCTCGGTCCTTTTTGTACGGACCTCGCCGCGCTCGGTCCGTCAAGACCGCGGGCCGATATTCTCCCAGTACGGCCCTCGCGCTTGGTTAATAAGATATATAATCTATTCCTCAATAGAAGGTTCACTCGTAAAGTATTGCTCGTAAATTGTTCTCGTACAGTTCGGGGACTGACTCGTTCTCACAACGCTCCACAATTTTAAGTGTGGGTCTACCGCGAACGGTGTGTATCTTTGGGGTTTATTCTACGCATGCGCGTACACTTCACGCATGCGCTGTATTGGAACTGCGTTTTGTTACTAAATGCGAAAAAAAAAAAAAAAAAAAAAAAGAAAAAAACCAAGCCGAATTTATACCTCGGGCGTTTCCTTCGGAAAGCCCGAGTAAAAAGCGGCAAGAAAAACGACGCCTCGAAGCAACATAATAGGAAATCAAGATGACATAAATAACCTGGTTTCTTGGAGTGGACTAAATCACATGAGCTTCAATACCAAGAAATGCAGGTTAATGCAGATTTCCAGTAATCGCTCCCCTATTCTTTCTCCTCTACAACCGGGTGGTACCACCCTGGACGTTACAGCTGAATTTCCAGATCTTGGCTTGCTAACTAACCACAAGCTGTCCTGGAACTCTCACATAGATAAGATATCCAGTAAGGCGAACAAAGTGCTTAGTTTGATAAGGAGGAATTGCAGAGATTTGAAGGATGTTTCAACACTAAGAACTCTTTATTGTGCTCTGGTTAGGTCACAGCTGGAATATGGGTCTGTTGTTTGATCACCTTTCACTGCGAAAAATATTACTAAATTGGAAAGAATACAGCGTCGTGCAACAAAGTTCATTCTGAAATCTGATGATGACTATGAAGTTCGTATCTCTAAACTTAATTTACTGTCTTTAGAGCATAGACGATTTCTTTTTGATGTACTCTTTGTTTATAAAGCTTTGAACGGATACATTACCTTAGACATGTCTACATATGACCAATTCTACTCTGACTGATAGGTAACCCCTAAGAGGTAAAGACAGCCTTACTTTAAAGAAGAACTATGCTCAAACAAACGCGTTTAAACTTAGTTTTTTCAATCGTATTGTGGATATGTGGAACTCGCTTCCATTTCACGTCAAATCAGCATCTAGCATTCCAATTTGTAAGCATGGTGTGATAATTTTTTTATTGAATAACTTAGAGGCCATTTCATTGTAAATTGTAGTTTTATATCTTCTTTGTCCTTGTAAATTTATTATATATATCCTTTCATTAGCTGGGTGGTCTGTCCAGCATGGGGTCTTTAACTCTTTTACGGACTATCCCTATGGCATTTCTTTTTCGTTTTTTTTTTCCTTTTTCTCTCTCTTTTGTTTACTTTGTTGCCATTAAATTGCTATTTTAGACCAATTTCAATGTATTTCAACGTGAGAGACTGGTAGCGAAACTTGAACACCCAAGCGAGGCTCCGGGGAACAAAATTCATTCGAATCAAGCTTTGGTTGTTCACATCTTCGAGCAGAAACTGCTTTCTTGGGTTATTATCGTTTTTCTAGTCTGAATTCGTAGTTTCTTCGAGTTGAAAGTAAATCGAAGTAATCATCGTTGTCATGGCCACGTCGGAAAAAAAAGGTGAGATCAATCTACAATACTTTCAGCGTCAAGAGTTGCCGTGGTTGCGAACCTTCCTTCAAGGAAGAGGGATACAAACATCCTCGGAAGGAAAGTGTGAAAGAAAGGCCGAGTTGGTTGAGCTTGCGTTTAATGCTCACTTAATGAGGCTCCCGAAAGTGACTGAAGGGGAAAGTGAAAATGAAAATCATATCATGGCCGAATCACTTGCCACAGACGAGGGTATGCCAGACCCTGCATCCATATTGAAATCGAACTGGAGTAGGAACCTCTCGATAGTTCCAGAAGTCACCTTCCCAGATATATGCAACTATCTTCTGGGGAAGGCCAACGAGTACTCTGAAGAAACCTATTTCATCAGCTGTCAAGTCTGTTTGACATGCCGTAGAACATTTACCTTTCGGAAGCGTAGTATCAGAATCGTTCGAGTTACTTTTCGATGATGCTTGTTCCTGGCTACAAAAGTGCGAGTGATCACGGTTTACTGAAATCGCATCAGCGCTAAAATCCACGCAAGTCTCATTGGAGTCCTCATCGAGCTTTCTGGGACAAACTTTCTTGGCTTGCAGTTGTTCATCACACTGTGCCTTCCCATCGGCAAGACGTTTCGAACGTGAACTCACAGTATTAGTAGATTTCGTTGGATCAAAGATAATCGGATAGCAGTCTGAACGTACACTTTTTCTACCAGAAATTGAAATCTCGATGTCGCTTTCCTTAAAATACAAGGAACAAATTCGCGGATCGCCCAGTGCCTTGAATTTTTATCTGCTCGCTTACACAAAATTCCCACTTCTTATGCTCATTGGGCCTTGTAGGAAAGCAAAAATAACTGAGATCCGATCTTTTCTTACTCCCATTGCGGCAAAGCGCAAAAGCACAATACTTTACCATGCCACACGAAGATGAACGGCAATGGACCAAAAAAGACCGAGAATTTTCCCTATTTATCAATCGCACATGGCTATCCTTGCAGTGTTTGCAGTGGTGTGTTTGTTTTTATTATTCGCGCCGTATTCCCCGAAGCCTCGCCTTGGTGTTTCGTCACCAGTCTGTCACGTTGAAACTATTCACCTCAGTGTCGGTGGTTAGTGGTGGATATTTACCGAGCCGCGAAGCGGCGAGGTAAATATTCACCGCTAACCACCGACACTGAGGTGAATAGTTGTTTTAGTATATACTAAAACAGTGAGATAATATACACCACCAAAAATTGATTTTAATTCATACATTCCAGCAACGATTCCAACATTTTCCCGCGCGTAACGATCCAACGCGGCTCGGATCGCGGTAAGTGATTTTTTGTTGTAAAACCTGCCGTTTCGTTTTTTCCCCGACAGATAAAATTTCTGACGACATTTGTTTAGCTCTGGTGCCGACATTTCTTCGAATGGTGTTGCAAACTCTTTCTGTATTTGAAACCATTCTGTAAAAAATACCATTTAACTTTGATTTTCAAGTGAACAAGTGAGGTTACGCAAGATTAATTTGCATTTGTAAACAAAACCTTTTTCATTGGTTTTTATCGATAAACTCCCGGTTACCATTACCTTTAAACACGGCCAAACCAAATTTAGTCGCTTTCTGTGTTTTCAGGGACTGCTGCGTCGTTATTTGAGTGATTTCTTCGCTTGTCACGGATGCAAACCGGCACGCCATTTTTTCCCGAGTTGCTCGGAGGTAAATAGCAAAGGATATTCGGAGTTTGACTAGCCAATCATTATATAATATTAGTATATAATATTAGTATATAATTTATTTTAATTAGTATATACTAAAACAGTGGATAGCGTTGAAGGCGCGCTCTGATTGGCTAGTCAAACTCCGAATATCCTTTGCTATTTACCTCCGAGCAACTCGAGAAAAAATGGCGTCCCGGTTTGCATACGTGACAAGCGAAGAAATCACTCAAATTAACGACGATGGTGTATATTATCTCACTGTTTTAGTATATACTAAAACAGCTATTCACCTCAGTGTCGGTGGTCAGCGTTGGATATTTACCTCGCCGCTTCGCGGCTCGGTAAATATCCATCACTAACTACCTCCACTTCGGTGAATAGTTGTTAATTAACCATGCGAACGACTCAAACTCCGTGTTTGCGCGGCAAAACCTAGCGCATGCGTAAACGGTACTTAGCTCTGTCCTCGTAAACTCGTCTGTAATCTCGTAAACACTTAGACTCGACTGAGAGTCTGAGCATAAATTGCAACTTGTCAGCGGTAGTATATTAATCCATGGCAACAATAGCAATTTCTACGACTCGCGCGAAAACCATCACAAAGTGGAGATTTTAAACACAGCAGTACAGCAAATGGAACAGGGATCTCATCACAATCAATTCCCAACAATGTAGCTTTTTTCAGGGAATCTTTTACATGCTCGAACGTTATTTTGGCTTTGTTCATTTCATATACTTGCAGTTTTATCAACTGAAAAAGTGAACTTGACATTACCATGTAAATGGTCAACTTGACATGCGATCAAACATTGTCCTTCAGCTGAAATCTTACTCAGGAATGAAATTTTGTCAGTGTCTGTCGATGCACCTAAAAAATTCAATCTTTTGTTTACTTTGGTCAGCTACTATGTGTATCAATCAGCACAACCTACTTCGGGTAAATCTGATTGGTTTCTAGTATGATCTATTGTTGCTGAGCCTACCAGTGGTTTACATTTGTACTTGAATGATTACTTTTGCACCAGTGATACATGAAAAAGACGCCTGGCTGTTTTCAGCCAATTTTTCATGTATATCAGTATTGTGATGAGTTAGCCAAAACCAAACAAATAACTGAAAAGGAGTTGTAGTCTGCCAAATAAGTGCCTAATACAAATGTATTAATTGTTACCAAGTTTAAATATCAAATTGAATGCTCATCTGAACCATTATAAAGAGAATTTCCGAAGACAGCCAAGCTTACAGGAAGTCAAGAAATGTTAAGGTCTGAACAATTCTGGGCATTACTTTGAAAACATAATAATGATAATAATAATCACATTTCAGTTGTAACATTAAACTACTAGGAAGCAGTGAAATATAAGTATTGTAGAAAATAATTTGTGAAAACCAAAACATCACGTCATTCCACATTTAACAATTATTCCACGAGCGCGCGTTGGATATGAGATGATAGATAGCCAACGAGGCGCGTACGGCCGAGTTAGCTATACTCATCTCATATCCAACAAGAGCGAGTGGAATAATTGTGTTGTTAAGAAAAACGCCCCCAAGATATTAGACAGATCTTCTCGACTTTATTTTGTAAGAAGAAACCGGATATTACAATGTACAGATATTAGATTATGGTATATTGGCTCATATACCATAATGGCTAAGCCAATAAAAATTCTTGAATTGCATTATCCAATAATCCAGTTTTTAATGATTTGTGTTATCCAAACACTTGTTTTAATACTGGCAAGTAAAATACTTTTAAATAGAACATCTTAAACATTAAACTCCAAAAATGATCTTTAAAACGTGATAAGATATCCTTTGTTTTTACGAAATTGTCATAAATGCCAATCCTTGACCGGTATTGTACAATCGAGATTCCCATATTAACTTTTGTCGTTTTGAAATATACCTCCGTGAATTGTCAACAGTGCCAGGAGAGTGCAACCACAATGCAACCTATTTCACTTTACGGCACTTTCAGGAGGCTTCAGACAGTTTCAAGCACTTTCAAACTCTTTCAGAGACTCAGTGGTGCAACCTGCACCGATAGATCAAACCGATAGTTGTTGGCTTGCGAGAGTATTAAGACTCCTTTCAGTGTAATAAGAATTATTTATTATTATTGATTTATAATTATTGATTTTTAATTATTGATTTATTATTAATTTATTATTGATACATATGTGAGTTTTTATTTTGCTAATCTAATATATAATACATTATTATGTGTTTTATCTTATTGTTAATTTATTATAGTAGGTCCACATCAGCTGTAAAGTTGCCTTTTTTCCGTTTTTGACCCGCTTTACTAAATGAAGTTATGTATGCATGTATGTATGTATGTATGTATGTATGTATGTATGTATGTATGTGTAGTACAACTCGTAGCGAAGATTCAAGCTGCTAATTGTTGTCCTTTAAGGGCGTAAGAGCTCTTGCGCAAGCTGCAGTTCTAACACAAGCCGAATCTGGATGCGTTGGCTTGTTTGAGGAGCACTAACTCGTTATGCGATCATCTGAAAAAAATTACTCGAAACCACGCTTACATCCAGGATGGCTGACTCAGACTAATACTCCTCACGACACTAGACCAATACGCCTTACGACGCTAGACCATGTGACATGCGTTTGACTCTCTTGGATAAATAAATAAAAAAAGTAATAAATCCGATCGTGCCATAATGTGGCTGCCCTCCGCTACCTTACGGAGTGTGTTAGTGTAAACAATTTCGCCACGTATTGATTTCCTGATCGAACACGTTGATAATTAGTAGGTTGGAAAATAGTGAATGCCAGAATTCGGAACTGGAATACTTGGAATACCCGGAATTCCCGGAGTGACCGAAAAATTATAAATTCTAAAAAATAATAAATTAATTAATAATTAAAAATAACAAATTTTTGTGTAGGTAATCATATGATTTCGAGTGCAATTTGGAATAGATAAGCACGAGTAAATTTTTTCAAAGACTAACAAAACTGCATCTGACCAATCAGAATGTCTGATTTGTTACTTTCTTTGCACTGAATTAACTCTTTAATGCATGGAATTAACTCTCTTCACTGAATTAACTGAAAACTGCATTCATCTTTACCAATCAGAACTGAGAAATTTTTTCAAGTATATTATTAATAAATAAATAGTTTCTTTAATACGTTAGATTAACAAACTCAGACTTATTCAAAATCGCTAAAAAGAAGAAACATTTTTGAGGCAAAGGGACGACTTTACACCACAGGTAAAGTAATTCAACGTTTACTTATCATTGATTTATATACATAGTCAGCAATATATCATCATAGGTGAGGCAAACGGTAAAACTGGTACATTCACTCTAAAACAACAGTCGGCTACACAAACATATTGTATGGGCTTCCTGTGGTAACACGTGCGGTGCCAACAGTCAACCGTAAAATAGGAAAAATTATAAAAAAAAAAATTAATATAAAATTAAAAAGGAAAACAAAAGCGAGGAATCTATCGTATGAAGTCTTCTTTCCTTTATTCCGTAGCTTCTTTGTCGTTTACGGTTCATTTAACGCTGTTTTGGCGACCTTCTTTGCAACGCGTGCGGTGCTACCGGTCAACTGAGTTTTTTTACACACTGTTTTGGGCTTGCTTTGCCATCACTGCAAAGCAAGCCCAAAACAGCAGAAATCGCCAAAAAACACAACGAACACACAAGGAATGAGTAGGTTTTATTAATCTAACCTGTAAAATGTTGTTATTTCGGAACATTTAGTGTTTTAAATGGACCATATTTTGTTGCCAATACTATTCCTCATAACGCATTCTAATTCTCCAACCGGGTTGCTTACGTAACTTAACACCCCGTTACACAACGCGTGACGCTTTCAAGAAATAATCCTTCGCTTTTGCTCGAGGCGTGAATTTGGGACACCTGTGGAGTAGGCATTCTTGTAGCCTGTGTACAGCCGCCTCATCCCCTCAAAAAAATCGGGAAGGGATGGGGCGGTTGTACATAGGCTAGCATTCTTGATGTGCGCGAGTATCGCGAGAATTTAAGCGAAATCATCGATTGGAGTTCATTGGAATACGGCCGAACGCTGAAAACGAATTGAATGAGCAAACGGCAAACAGATGCATTGATTTCTCGGACAGTAACAAATATTTCCCGCCCTTGCGAATTTTGACCATTCAGTTGTCTAACAGTCAACCGTAACATGTATCTTTCCTTTCCATTTCCGGTGTTTTAACATCCTCCTTTTGACAGATTTCGTGAAGTATACCATGTTGCAGGAGCGATCGGCCATGCGTAAAAAGGAGGCATCAGATATTTTGTAGAATGTGATATACAGGTTAGACCCAGTTCAAACGTCGAATTTCACATGTGCCGAACTCAACTCCTATTTTAGTCGACTAAAATAGTTAAATACGGCATTCGATTCAAACGTCGAATTTAACTCTGTCGCATTTAACTCTGTTCGCTGTCAATCTTCCCAGGCGCACTACTTTAGGCCCACTTAAAACGTCGAATTTCACATGTGCCGAACTTACAGCATTTGATTCAAACGTCGAATTTAATTCAGTCGAATTTAACTCAGTTCGCTGTCGATATTCCCAGGCGCACTACTTATTTGCTAGACGAAGATGTCTATTGAGCGTTTGCTTAATTGCTTCACTGGTGCTCTTGTTCTGCTGTTTGTTTTTCCTTTTTTATCTTGGCTTTTGGTCATGATACTTTCACGTTCCATCATTTCGTTGAAACGCGACCCACAATATGCCACAGAGTTTCCTACTTTCAACCGAGGAGTGCCCTATTCGTTTCAAAAACCGAACACCTCATACAAAGTAATTACCGCACGTCAAACAATTGTATTTGAAAGCAAGAACAACAAATTCCTTCGTCTCTCACTATTTTTTTGTGCTGTTTTGGCATTTTCGCGCATTGCATTCATAGAATTCCTGGCGAGTTGTGGGTAATAAATGAATTACAATAATTTCCTGTAATTCATGCATTAAGTTCGGTATATGTGAGATGCGACGTTTGAATCAAAAGTCGAACCTAAGTCGAATCTTCGACTGTTTCAGTCGCAGATACGGCAAAAGTCGCATTTAATTTACAACAGTCGAATTTAATTGATTCAAACGTCGCACTTCACATGCATTTAACTCTCGCATTAAGTTCGGCACAAGTGAAATTCGAAGGTTGAACCGGGCCTTACCGACGAAAAAAAATGAAAACAACTGGACGCTAGCATCGGGTGAGCTCGGTTCGAAATCGGAAATCGATCCCAGATGACCTCCTTCTGACGGGTTTCGGAATATACGCTTGCCGCTCCATCGAGTCGTGTGATAGTCACAATTTTCTGACATCTGTGCGACAATCATGGCTACACGGGCAGAGGTTGTCTGGTTTGGTTTGCTGCTCTCAACGGCTAGTAAATCAGCAGGTAAGTGTTACTCTAAATAAGCATGCGAAATATAATATCCTTCTTACATGGACACCCAATGTTTTTAATAAGCATGCTCGACCACAGTATGTGTTGAGTAACAGGCAAGGGGTCCTGTTGTTTGCATGCAGCAGATGGTGAATCCACAGTGTGGTTTGTTCACTTGCCGCACTTGAAGACTGGAGGAGTTCCCTTCTTACAAACCCACTCTCCAGGCCATCATAATACGTTTGCATCCGAAGAACTACTTCGCCTTACTGAGTTACTACATAAACAACTCCCCTTCCGAAAAACCTCTCATTGTCAGTAACATTTTCGTCGAAAACTTAAACAGATCCTGTGCCACGCATTCACCGTGACCCAAAAAGTTATCCTTTATTTAACGTAACGATAGAAAACGACCCGATGTTAGCAATGTCAAGAAAAGGATATATATTAGTTCTTTCGTTATGACCGTCGATATATGTTGAGTTGTATATGTAGAGAATTGTACATAGCGCGCTTAGGTGTGGAATTTCGCTTCGCTCACTCGTGAGCTATCGAATTGAACGTGAACAAATGTATTACTTCGTTTATTATACGAGGGACTCCTTCGTGACGCTACCAAAGCCTATACATAGCATATTGCCACACGCCGAAGGTTTCATGTTTAGAATAAATTATTGATGAACAGCGCAGAGGTTTACTATGTTTACACGTGGGTAGAGCTTGAGCTCAAATAAACCAAGCCTAAATTTGGTGGACTATGCATTTATCTCTTGGATGTCAGTGATATAAACCGTTGTCTATGGTGACTTGTTTGAAAGGTGGGAATAAGGCTGGGAGCAACTATGTATTATTTTGATTATTATACAAGGGACTCCTTTGAGATGCTTCCAAAGTGTATTGCAAGATGCTGAAGGTTTCATGTTTGAAATATGAAACAATGTGGAGGGTTACTAAGCTGGTAGAGCTTGAGCTCACATGAACTGACCCTAAATTTGGTGGACTAGTTGTTCATCCAAAGGAGGTCAATGATGTGAACTGATGTCTGTAGTGACTAGGTCATAACGTGGGAATGTCGCTGCATGGCACGGCTATTGCCAGAGCCACTGAGTACATAACTATCAGTTTTTGTAGCTTACTGCCTAAAGAGGTGTAAGCCACTATGCTGTCCTTTTGAGTGGGTGAGTGAGTGAGTGAGTGAGTGGGTGTAACAAAAGAATCTGAGCCCACAACAAACTCTGCTGAGTTTTATCCGATATCCCTTGATCTTGACTCCTTGTTTGTTTGGGAACCTTGTTGGTTCAACGTTTTGTTGAGGATAGCTTTGAATGGCCTTGAGTGTTACTTGGAATTAGCACATGAACAGATGTGAAATCTTCGATTTGCCACATGCTCTCAAAGCTCCCAAGTGGTTAGACACTGTCAACTGTGAAAGGTGAGTTCTTCTTGTAGCTTTCTGTCTCTTATTTCATAAAGACTTAAAGCCATTTAGGTTTCAGAATCAAGTGCAACTATCTTGGAATTTATGGAAAAGTTGTTAGCAAAGAATTCAGTTCCCCCACAACGAACTCTGCCGATTTTGATCCAGTATTCCCCGATTTTAACTCCACAACGAACTCTGCTGATTTTGATCTGATACTCCCCGATTTTAACTCCTTTTTTGGTTTTGGAACCTCACTGGTTGTTCAATGGTTTGTTGAGGATAGCTTTGAATCGCCTTGAATGTAACTTGGAATCAGCATGCGAACAGATGAGAAATCTTTGATTTACCCTGTGCTCTCAAAGCTCCTAAGTGGTTTGAGACACTGTCAACTGTGAAAGGTGAGTTCTTCTCATAGTTTACTGTCTCTTATTTCATAAAGACTTAAACCATTTAGGTTTCAGAATCAAGCACAGCTGTCTTGGCATTTATGGAAAAGTTGTTAGCAAAGAATTCTGTTCCCTACAATGAACTGTACTGATTTTGATCCAATATTCCCTAATTTTGACTCCTTTTTTGTTTTGGAATCTCACTGTTGTTTAATATTTTGTTGAGGATAGCTTTGAATGGTCTTGAATGTTACCTGGAGTTAGCACGCGATCAGATGAGAAATCTTCTATTTGCCATGTGCTCTCGAAGTTCCCAAGTGGTTTGAGACACTGTTGACTGTGGAAGGTGAGTTCTTGTAGCTTACTGCCTCTTATTTCATTATGACTTTAAGCCATTTAGGTTTCAGAATCAAGCATAGCTGTCTTTGCATATATGGAGAAGTTGTTAGCAAAGAATTCAGTTCCCAATTTTCCAGAAATTGTATGACTCCCTTGAATGACAAGCAAGCATTTAGTGCAGCTGAAAATCTTTGTGTGGTGATCTCAAAACCTCGTCAAGAGTCATTCCTCCTTCGGGTGGCAAAAAATCTCGTTTAACTAAGCCAACATTCACTTCGGGGAGCAACTAATCTCTTTCAAGCCAACATTTTCTTCGGGGAGCATATAATCTCCTCCAAGAGAGCCAAAATTCCCCTTGGGGAATGAATAGTAAACTCTTGTGGGACACATAAAAACCCAACAATGGGTCAAAATTCAACCACCTTAGAGAGCAATGCTTGTACAAATGCATTTAAGACAGCTTTGCAGGGTTCTGAGTGCAACGACATCATTTACATTAATTTTCAAACATATTTAAATCAAGTCAACTCTTGTGAGCCCAGGATACCTCAATGTGTGAAAAATCATAGGCATTCTCGATTATGTTCACAAATAGTAACTTGAAGGATAAGAAATCGAGAGCTATCCAGAGTACTATTGAAAAAACTTATGCAGTCACTGAAATGTAAGAAAACACTTTAAAAAACAGTCCCTGTTTCATCTGTTTTACATGGTATTGCTGCAAATTATAAACTCTGGAAAACAACATTGATTCTGCAAGAAGATAGTGTCTATACCTACCGTATTTATTCGCCTATAAGCCGAGCGATTTTTCCAATAAATTAAACTGAGAACAGGTAAATTCTCGCCAAGGAAGGGGGTTCGGCTTATAGCCGAGTATTTTCGCCAAAAAATATTTACGGGTGCTTAACAAGATTCGAAATTCAATGTTTATTCGACTGTAAGCCGAGCGATTATCAACAAACACAAATTTCCGAGATCACGAAAGGTAGGTACATGTAAATCATTGTTGGTTCTGCTCGACGGAAGTTCGAATCGCATAGGAGTTTCATCCATATATTTAAACAGCCTGGAGAGCGAATGGCCATACCGCTGCCGAAGTGCGATCACGAACGGATGGAACTGGATGATCTTTTCTTCCAGATCTTGTGGGAGTCGCTGGGCCAGGGTTGTCCTAGTGCAAAGGCTGATGGAATGGCGCTTTTTCCATCTCTGGTAGCAACCCAGTGAGGCTCTGAAGTCTGGATCACTGCTCAACTCCTTCGCTTTTAGCCGTAGAATTAATCCGTTTACAGCAATTTCTGTAAAAGATAACAGAGATCAATTGTTTGACTTGTTTTGACGACATGAAAAACTGGCCAATCAGAAGCGGTCATTCCCACGGTTTGTTTAAACATTGCAACACGATCTGACAGATATCAGTTGATCGAAGCTTTTCATTGTTTTAAAGAAGCGAAAGACTTACCTTGACTGCCCTGCTCTGAAAACCAGTCCAGTAGTGTTTGATCCAATTCAGGATACTTTGGCGAAAAGCAGCCCATTGTCTTTCGCTTTGCTGACATTTTAAGCTCACCATAAAACAGGTTCGCTTGATCTTTTCGCCAGCGACGCACCATCGATTCACTGATTCCGTAATCTCTAGCGATGTGGGAGTTGTTCTCGACGGCCTCTGCTTCAGCAACGACTTTTAGTTTGAACGCTAAGTTGTATGAAGAACGACGAACTTTCGGCATGATGATCGATTACGATAACTTTGAAAGAGAGCGATTGTTTGAGACAGGATTCTGAACTCAGGTGAATGTTTTGTTATGTCAAGCATGGTTCTATTTATTTACACATTAAATTCAACTTATCTGTGATTTGTTGTTACTTTCAATTAAACGACCAATAACAACTGAGTAAATAACCTACTTTTTGGTTACATGTTTCCCGAGAGGGAAGCTCCTTTTGTTTTCGGTTTAGGTTAATTCATCTCAGTTAACGACACGCGTGGAGTACTTTGCAATTATTAGGTCTCGGCTTATAGCCGAATGTTTTGTGTTTATTTTTTATTTCAATGCAACAGCTGCTGACATGAAGAAGTTTAGGGTCTCGGCTTATAGGCGAATAAGTACGGTACTATTTTAAGTCAACAAAAACATCAAAAATAATATGTAATTCATCTAAATGAAATATTTTACTCTCTGGTGAAGTTGAATTGAATCCTGGCCATGCAACAGCAGAAAATACATCAACTGTAAAAGAGATATCCTCCAGTGCCCCATTTTTTTTACTGGAATGCAGAATGATTAGATATAGATTAACACCCTTAGATGTTGGTGGCGGAGGTGATTGTTTTTTTTAAGTGGGTATTGCATCAGTTATGTAGTAGTTCAAGTCATCATTAGGAACTCGGAGCTACAAGGAGTTAGGTATTTGACTGAAAATCTAGAATGATTTGTAGAAAGTAAAACAGAGACATCATGGTTGCAATGTTTATCTAGTATGTCTATGCAAGGAACATGGGCTGATAATATTGTCATATAAGCTGTGCCTGATGCGATGAATTTAAAGGTTTATATCATAGAGTCAGAATAGAATTTCAGAGAGGTGACAATAGTTGAACCAGCAAATACAGTAGAAAATCCCCAGTTAATATACATAGGACACATAGGTCAAGTGCACTGTCTCCTCATGTTCAGCGTTGTGTAGTCAAAATTCAAATCAAGTTGACAAGGACCATTTTAGTGCATCAGTATTAAATGATCCAGTGGAAGATGACAGTACCCAATCACTAGAAACAGAAGGTGATAGAAATGTGACTAACTCCTGCAGTGGTAGTTTATCCACAAATGAAAACAAAAGTCACAAAAACCTGAGAATTAAACAATAATAGAAAAAGACAACAGAAAAGGGCCTGCATACATGACAAATATATCGCTGGAAAAAAAGGAAAAACATAAAGAGTACTGGAGAAATTATAGGACAACAAATGCGTCTCCAGAGAAAAAAGGAAAGTGCAATGAGAACCAGATGAATTATAGGATAACAAATGCATCTCCAGAGAAAAAAAGCAAAGCGCAATGAGAACCAGAGAAATTATAGGACAACAAATGCATCTCCAGAGAAAGAAAGCAAAGTGCAATGAGAACCAGAGAAATTATAGGAAAACAAATGCATCTCCAGAGAAAAAAAGCAAAGCGCAATGAGACCCAGATAAATTATAGGACAACAAAAATTAATGCATCTCCAGAGAAAAAAAGCAAAGCACAATGAGAACCAGAGAAATTATAGGAAAACAAATGCATCTCCAGAGAAAAAAAGCAAAGCGCAATGAGAACCAGATAAATTATAGGACAACAAATGCATCTCCAGAAAAAAAAAGCAAAGCACAATGAGAACCAGAGAAATTATGGGAAAACAAATGCATCTCCAGAGGAAAAAAGCAAAGCGCAATGAGAACCAGATAAATTATAGGACAACAAATGCATCTCCAGAGAAAAAAAGCAAAGCACAATGAGAACCAGAGAAATTATGGGAAAACAAATGCATCTCCAGAGAAAAAAAGCAAAGCGCAATGAGAACCAGATAAATTATAGGACAACAAATGCATCTCCAGAGAAAAAATGCAAAGCACAATGAGAACCAGAGAAATTATAGGACAACAAATGCATCTCCAGAGAAAAAAAGCAAAGCGCAATGAGAACCAGATAAATTATAGGACAACCAATGCATCTCCAGAGAAAAAAAGCAAAGCACAATGAGAACCATAGAAATTATAGGAAAACAAATGCATCTCCAGAGAAAAAAAGCAAAGCGCAATGAGACCCAGATAAATTATAGGACAACAAATGCATCTCCAGAGAAAAAAAGCAAAGCACAATGAGAACCAGAGAAATTATAGGACAACAAATGCATCTCCAGAGAAAAAAAGCGAAGCGCGATGAGAACCAGATAAATTATAGGACAACAAATGCATCTCCAGAGAAAAAAAGCAAAGCGCAGTGAGAACCAGAGAAATTGTAGGAAAACAAATGCATCTCCAGAGAAAAAAAGCAAAGCGCAATGAGAACCAGATAAATTATAGGACAACAAATGCATCTCCAGAGAAAGAAGCAAATGGCAATGAGGACCAGAGAAATTATTGGACAATAAATGCATCTCCAGAGAAAAAATCAAAAGGCAATGAGGACCAGAGAAATTACAGAGCATCTAGTTTATCTATGGAATGTACAACATTTCATCAAATTGTAAATCAAGGTCCACTGTATGTTTGTACCTGTTGTGGACCAGCTGTGGCATAAACTTATAGTGTAACAAATACTGATCAAATTAGACAGTCACTTCCTGACATTATCAAGTATCTCAATAATAGGAAAAGTGTTGATAGCAAAGAATGGGTTTGCAGAACATGTCACAGTCATTTAATTAAAAACAAAGTCCCACCATGTGCTGTAGCAAATGGTATGGTGTTTCCAGAGAAACCTGAACTCTTTGACCTGAATGAATTGGATCATAGACTACTAGCACCAAGAATTGCATTTCAAAAACTGATGCAAGTTCCAAGAGGAAGACAACGTAAAGTTACACGGCAATATTGTTAATGTTGCTGTCGATGTGACTCAAGCATGTTACCACATTTACAAAGCCAGACTGGTACAATCAAAGTCAATCTAAAATGGAAGTTGCTATATAAAAGTACATCATTTTTATTAAATGTTCAACCTCATTAAGTGGTTCAAGCAGCAAAGTGGCTAATGGATAATAGTAACCTTTATAGAGATGAAGGTATCGTATTTGATGATGCCTGGGTCAGTAAGTACAATATTGAAATTGACTAAGATGAAAATTATGACAGTGAGATTAGCAATCTACAGTTGGAATCAGGCGATGAAAACAATGACAATAATGATTTGAAGGAGTCGACAAAGCTGATTGGAGCGAAGATAAAGAAGTAATACCTTCAGATGTGACTGAAACTATGTCAACAGCAGCTGGCTTTTTAGAAGAAAGTGAACAACATATTCTTAATAATGCTCTTGCAGAAGGCAACAGACCACTGAGTGTATTTAGGGATAAATATTTTAAAGAGCTGGCATATCTGGAATATTTCTTGGTCAAGCACAACCCAAAAGTAACCCACAAAAAGTCAAAGTTTGTAATGGTGATATTTGTAAATCAGAATTACTGTGGGTAAGCCATTGATTTTGTGTTTAACATGCACCATTGCGGGTAATAGGGAGGTGTGGGTTGTGACAATTTTAAAATCCCTAGGTAGTTGAATTGAAAAATTCTCAGCTACCTGCATTTCCACCTCTTAAATGAATTTTATTGTATTAAGAGTGCCATGAAGTGGCACGAAAATATGATGCCAACTCGAGTTTATTTCACTCAATTGTGCGATGAACAAATTTTTATTGCCACACATATAAACAAAACCCTGATGGTGACAAAAGTAATCCAATGATATCTGGCACATCAGTAACAAATTTCCAGTTAACACTAGCTTGAGCTAAAGAGAATTTTCCTGTTTTAAGGGATTTGTTAGGCCCAGTAGAATCAGAGATATCAAATTTTTTTGAGAATTGCCGACAGTAGTTTGAAAGCCTGCACGCATCAATAGAATATTGAAAATAATAGGTGTGAAACTCATTTCATGCGGAAAAGGTATTTTAACAACAAATAAACAATGAATACAGTTCATTATGCTCCTACATGCTATAAAAAGGTAACTGTCTGAATAAGAATTATAAACCTCAATCATTTGTGATGAGTGTATCCATGAGTCACCAGTTGAGTTAAAATGCACACTGTGAAACATTGCACTGAATGATCACTTGCACAAAATGTGGCCACAAATTCTTATTCTGTCAAGTGTGAAACGTCATGAATACAAGAGCCTTTGTGTACAAATTTTAAGTGTAAACACAGTGACAGAAAGATCAGTGTAGGGCAATCAAAACAACAGGGAGCACTAAACAGATTAATTCAACTTGATTAGGGATATAACTTCCTAAACTCATTACATGGATCACCTCCAAATTTTGGAAAGTGAAGAAAGACCTCTTTGCAATGATAAGACAATTAGGTCTTGCAACCCTTTTTTTGTAGTTTTTGATCTGCAGAAATGCATTGGCTACGCCTACCTAGGATATCTGATCAACTTGTTGATCATAAACAGTATACTGATGAAGAACTTGAGAACTTTAACTGGGAAGACATGTGTCACTTAATACAAAGGGACCCAGTAGCATGTGCGAAGCGCTTTAACTATCAAGTGAATAAATTTGTAACAAACTTTGTGTTGAGTTCCGCTGAACCTTAAGGGAAAAATAATATTAATATCAGACTGGTTTTATTGTGTAGAATATCAACAGAGGGGATCACCTCATATACACAAGTTAATATGGCCTCAAGGAGCTCCACAGTTTCAAATTGTAAATGATGTAGAATTGACAGCTTATATTGATAAGATCATAACTTGTCACAGCCCAGATGATCCTGAAGTATAGAATTTAATAGATAGATAAGTACATAGACATTCACATGTCATGAGAATATCAACAGTCAATGCAGGTTTAACTATCCACAGCCACCAATGAAATACACAATGATGCTCTATCCTCTAGATAAAGATACACATGATGATGAAATAAAAATGCATAAAGGTAATTGGGAGACTATTAAAAACTATCTAGATAATTTGAAAGAAGGTGAAGACATTTCCTTTGATCAGTTACTCTTCAACATAAGTGTGACAGAAGAAAAATATTTACTTGCCATAAGTTCATCTCTTAACAGTCCTACTTTGTTTTTAAAAAGAAATCCAAATGAATTATGAATAAAAAATTACAATCTGCTTGTCTTAGTGCATGGAGGGCCAACATGAATATCCAGTATGTACTAGATGTATATGCATGTGCTGTGTATGTATTCAATTACATATCGAAGGGTCAGAAAGAAATGAGTGAACTTTTGAGAGAAGCTTGTGCTGAAGCAAGAAAAGGCAATAATAGCATTAGACAGCAATTCAGAGATATTGGTAGTAAATTTGTTAATGATGTGGAGATAGGTGCACAAGAAGCTGAGTATATTATCTACAATTGCCTATGAGTAAAGCTTCTTGACAAATAATAGTTATAATTACACCGTGCACAAAATAGGTTTGCCATTTCACCTCTTTTTTTTTTTATTACGCTTGAATAGCATAATAAGAAAGGTCAGGATCATTTGAGGGAAGTTCAGCAACAATATCAGCCGTAATAACTTAGTAACGTAATGGATGAACCCTTTTTTGCAAGGCGGCGAATATATCAGCTGTAATGATGTAATAACGTAATGGATGAACCCTTTTCCGCAAGACAGCAAATATATCAGCCGCAATAACATAATGGATGAACCCTTTTCCACAAGACAGCAAATATATCAGCCGTAATAACGTAATGGCCAAACCTCTTTTTGCAAGAAAGCGAAGCTATTAGCCATAATAATGTAATACTGAACCCTTTTTTTTAAGACAGTGAAAATATCAGCGGTAATAACTTAGTGACGTAATGGATGAACCCTTTTTCGTAAGACAGCGAACATATCAGCCATAATACCGTAATAACGTAATGGCCGAACCTTTTTTGGCAAGAAAGCGAAGGTATCAGCGGTAATAACGTAATAACGTAATGGCCGAATCTTTTTTCGCAAGAAAGCGAAGGTATTAGCCGTAATAACGTAATGGCCGAACCCTTTTCCCCAAGACAGCGAAGATATCAGCCGTAATAAAGTAATAACGTTAAGAAAACTCTCCTGACTTGTCCAAGCTCCAGACAATAAAATTTTTTTAAATATAAACTAGTGAGCAGCACGTATGCGAACAGTGGTTACAAGACTTATTTTATTCTCCTCCGTGTTTCGTCTTACTTTTGTAACCGAAAGCGCAAACAATGATTTTATCTGTTACGCAAAAAAGGAGTTCTGACACCGGAACAAAATTCCTTTGCTCCCAAAAAAATTGTAACTGATTGTGTTTAGTGGATTATCTGCCCATCGAGGGGACTTAAGTACTCGCGTATATACCTGATGTTTCAATACAGAGGGTACAAAAGTAGCAAAGCATTTAAGGATTGCTTGATGTTTCTCATTCGACATGTATGATTGTTTGGTTTACTTGGAATTATTCGATTGGTGAAATTTATTGAAAATACCGGCATGCTGGCCATTTAGTATTTTGAAAAACTTGCTATATAGCCACAGCGTTAAATCGGATGCTTTTTAACGGAAATATTGTTGAGTATGTGTGTATTATTACTTGCATTGTGCAATACGTCCCAGTAGTTGTATTTTGTTTGTTATTGCGTTGTTATGACAATTATTTTCTCTGTTCGTGGAAATCTTTCATTAAAAAAGCCTTCTCCCCTGATGTAGATTTTTTGTTATTACATTGTTACGGCCAGGTACTTTCCAACGTATTACGTTGTTATGATAATTTTCTCTGCTCCACCTTTAATTAACCAAATCTTTCCCCCTAGCGTAGATTTTTCCTTATTGCGTTATTGCAGGAATTTTCTACTAGCTGAAAGTTTTTGTTATTATATTATTACAGGAAACTTCTTTGGACATGGAAATTTTTCGTTATTATGTTATTATGGACAAATTTTCCTCCCCTCGCGTAGATTTTTGGTTGTTACATTATTATGGGTACTTTTATACTCGCCAAAAGTTTTCATTATTATATGCGTACAGGCAACTTCTTTAGTAGTGGAAATATTTCGTATTACGTTTGTCTGGGCAAATTTTTGAACCCATCGCGTAGATTATATAGGTTACTAGGTTATTACGGGTACTTTTGTACCCGCCGAAAGTTTTCATCACTACATTATTATAGGCAACTACTTCAGTTCTGGAAAATTTTCATATTACATTAATACGGGCAAATTTTCCACCCCTCGTGTAGATTTTTGGTTATTACGCTATTACGGGTACTTTTATACTTGCCGAAAGTTTTAGTTATTCCATTATTACAGGCAACTTCTTTGGTCATGGAAATTTTTCGTTATTACATTATGGGTACTTTTTGCCGGTAAAAAACGAAGAAAGGATGAAACAAGGACGTTGAGGGAAAGGAGAAAATAAGGAAGTCATCAAACAAAAGAAGAAAGTAAAAAACTATTACGCTGTTACGAAGTAATAAGGAAAAAAGAAGGAAAAACAAAACCTATAATGCGCACCATATGTTAATAATTACATCACCCTCTGATGAGAGGGTAGAGCTTTTGAAACCAATGATTGAGATTGAAAACATGGATGACAACTGCAAAGAAATCTACACCAGTGGATTGTTAAAGCTGTATTGTAAGCACTCAATAAAACTAGAAAATATGACACTGGCAGACTGGATAGTATGTTATGACTGTAGTTAAAAAAAGGCTTGCGGTAATTTGTGAAACGAAACGAAACAAGGTTCGCTGACAATTTCTTTAAACGCTCTGCTCCCGAAAATTGTCGTGCTAGATAAAGCAAAGACATGCTTACAGATGCGACAAGAAATTATTCCCTCTCTTCGAAAACTGTTCTCGCTAGATGCCTTGTTTTGCAAAATACCAATAATGGCTGGCTTATGGTATTTTGCGAAACGAAACTAAACAAGGTTCGCAGACAATTTCTTTAGGTGCTCTGCTCCTGAAAATTGTCTTGCTAGATAAAGCAAAGACAGGCTTACAGACACGACAAGAAATTATTTCTTCTCTTCGAAAACTGCTCTCACTAGATGCCTTGTTCTGCAAAATACCAATAACGGCCAATTGGTAGGTGACAAAGCAAGGTTTGCTGACCAGTTTTTTAGGTGCTCTGCTTCTGAAAATTATCTTGCCACAGAAAGCAAATACAGCTTTAGAAATGACACGAAAAATTTGCCCTATCTTTGAAATATTTGTTACGCAGCCATTTGCAATGCATACTATTTCCTGCCATTTTGCAGTATTACGAACACCATCAAGAACAAAACAGTATCCTTTAATTGCATCATGTTGGTTGGTCACGTGTTATTATGTCGTGACACTTAAGGCACTATTATATTGGTTAACATATTGAAGCACCAAGAAAATCCTCGACACTAACACACTAATCGCAAGGTAGATAGTGAACACCATAAAATTTAAACAATTGTACCTGCTAATTTTGTAGGTTTTAATAACAATATATAAATACCTACGTACTAGTAGACATTCTGCAGCAGTGTCAAAAGGCAGATTTTTTGTCGTCATCTTTGATACGAATTATTTCCCTAACAAGATCTGTATCAAGATAATTTTCGGAGGCAGAGCACCTGTAAATATAGTCTATTAGTCAGCCTATCTTGTTTCCTCGATTACCAATCGGCTGCTATTGGTATTTTGCAAAACAAGGCATCTAGTGAGAACATTACTCGAAGACAGGGAATAATTTCTTGTCATGTCTGTAAGCCAGTATTTGCGTTATCTAACAAGATAATTTTTGGGAGCAGAGTGCCTAAAGAAATTGTCTGCAAACCTTGTTTCGTCGATTACCAATCGGCTGTTATTGGTATTTTGCGAAACAAGGCAACTAGCGAGAACAGTTTTTGAAGAGAGGGAATCATTTCTTGTTGCGTCTGTAAGCCTGTCTTTGCTTTTATCTAGCAAAACAATTTTCAGGAGCAGAAAGCCTAAAGAAATTGTCTGCAAATCTTGTTGTGTTTCGTTTCGCAAAATACCATAAGCTGGCTGTTATTGTTATTTTGCGAAACAAGGCATCTAGTGAGAACAGCTTTTGTAGAGAGGGAATAATTTCTTGTCGCATCTGTAAGCCTGTCTTTGCTTTATCTAGCATGACAATTTTCGGGAGCAGAGCACCTAAAGAAATTGTTTGGGAACCTTGTTTCGTTTCGTTTCATTTCGCAAAATAACATAAGCTAGCCGTTATGGGTATTTTGTGAAACAAGGCATCTAGCGAGAGCAGTTTTCGTAGAGGGAATAATTTCTTGTCGCGTCTGTAAGCCTGTCTTTGCTTTATCTAGCAAGACAATTTTTGGGAGCAGAGTGCCTAAAGAAATTGTCTGCGAACATTGTTTTGTTTTGTTTCGTTTCGCAAATTACCGTAAGCTGTTAAAAAAAACAAAACAAACAAATTAAGTGGACATAGATGCATGGTCTACCAGTAGAGAGTTTTATCGATGATAATCAAAATGATGATGATGAGCATTGCAAAGTAACTTCAAGCAAAATTGAAAAAAGAACTAAAGTGAGAATAACAAGGAGAGTATGGTTCAGCAAGGAAGCTGAACCAGAAAAACAACCATGAACTTGTAATGCTGTTTACACCATGGAGAAATGAGGAAACTGACTTACTAGGAATGTGTTCTTATCATAAATGATACATGCTGCTATATAATGCAATCAATGAACAGTTGAAACAATATACTGTATGTAATGAAGATTTCAATGAAACAAAACAGGAGATGAGTAGAATTAAAAATGTATATGATACTATTGCACCATGTACACAAAATCTTGAACAACAAGATGTACAGAAGGTAATCAGGACTTGCATCCTGACTCTGATGAAAGTTATAATTTATCAGATGATTTAGTTATACCATCAGCTGATAGGAACACTGAACCATTGCTGATGAATGAATTACAAGGTGATGAATACATACATGCATACCTAGTATTACATACAAGTCATACATACATTATACTTTATTTAACCTTGAATTTAGAGTAGCTAAAGATAAGCTAGTATTTTCGAATTACAAGTATAATTCTAAATACTACTAAAATGCAAAATTGTAAAATTGTACATATATACATATGACTTGTGCAGTCATTAATAAAGAACAAAAGGAATTCTTTTATCATGTCTTGCATTTAATTGAAATAATCAAATGAACTATTCTGCTGTTTCCTTAGTGGAGGTGCAGTTGTAGGTAAATCACATGTTACCAAGGCCTTATATCAAACTTTGCAGAATTGAAAGTATTGATGTTAGCACCCACTGGAAAAGCAGCATATAATGTTAAAGGAAATACTATTCACAGTGCTTCAGCCATACCAGCATGTCAGTCATTAAAGATCTACAAACTTCTAAACTTAAGTAGACTTAAGACAGTAAGATGCAAACTTCAGGGTGTCAAGCTTTTATTCATTGATAAAATATCCATGGTTGGTAACACTGTGTTCAATGCACAGATCAACAGTAGACTAAAAGATATCAAAGGTAGCTCACAGACCTTTGGTGGTGTTAGTATTGTTGCTATTTGGGATTTATTTCAACCACAGCCTGTAATGGGTGGTTATATATTCAAACATGTGGAAAAAGATGAATATGGTATCCTCCCGTAATATCTGGTAAGAGCTTTTTAAAATGTTTGAACTGAAGCAAATAATGAGGCAGAGAGAGTAAACAAGTTGCTCAAAATGTTAAACAGGTTAAGAGGAGGCAACCATACAAACAGAGAAATTATGCAGTTGAAAGGAAGACTATTTTGCCAAGTAGTGCTAACTATCCCAGAGATGCAACACACCTGTTTGTTCAGAATAGCAAAGTGATTGACTTTAATAACAAGGCTCATAATGCACTCTCAGGTAAAAAGTACTCTATTAAGGCACAAGATAGTGTCATTGGTGCTCAGTCACAGGAGCTCAGAGACAAAGTATTGAAACAAATACCTACTGACCCCCAAAAAACTAAACAATTACATTCTGTCCTAAAGTTAGCAGTTGGAGAAAGAACTGATATATCTCTTAATACTAGAATAGCCAGGTAGATGATGTTATGACAAATGGTGCTACTAATGTTATCAAATCAATACAAATACACTAGTCAGGCAAACCATCTGGTTTAATGTGGGTGCAGTGTCACCTTGCTGAAGTTGGTGAGAAAACCAGACATGATAATAGACAGTTGTATGATGAGGGTATAGAACCAACATGGACACCAATGAAACCTGTAAGCACACAGTTTGCAGTAGGCAGAAATAGATCAGAACAAGTGCTTAGAAAACAGTTTCAAGGAAGACCTGCTGCTGCTAAAATGATTCATAGATCACAAGGTGAAACTGATGCTTGAATTGTAGTAAATTTTGACACTAGAAGGGGTAAAAGTGAAGAACAGTTCCCAAAAGATACTGTCGGCTGTCTGTCGGCTGACAGTCAACCAACTGTCAGCTGACTGTTGGCCGACGGTCAGCTTACTGTTGGTCAACTGTCAGTCAACTGTTGGTTGACCGTCGGCCAACAGTTGGCCGACAGTTTTCATTTCGTTGCAGACTAAAGTGTCGGCAGACAGGTGGCCAACAGTCGGCTGTCTGTTGGTAACCTGTCAGCAATGTGTCAGTAAGTTGTGCTGAAATGATTGCTTCATTGCTTCAACAGCTACATCGAAACGGGAAAAATTAATTACAAAGAGATTGTTAGTATGGCTATTGCCTACCTTGCTTGCATTGGCTAGTGAAACATGCCCACATTGGTTGGATTTTGTTTGTCAGCCATATTGAAAATTTTTTCCTAGTTCCCAATCCCCTAGATAAAATTTTGATGTCCTGCCTGCAAAACTCTGTTAATAATCTTTTTTCTTTTATTTTTTTATTTCAAAGTTTGATCTGAAAAACCCCGTTACTAAAGTTTTGTTTGTTTAGGAGTTTACTCTGTTGATTCATACACTTTATCTCCGCAATTGCGACCTAGTTCAAGTGTAAATAAACAGCTCCTCTTAGAGCTACCAAATCCACTAAAAGTCAATGACTAATGTGTAGATGTCTTTTATAAATAAAATGAAGTGTAATAAAACTGCAAAAAAGGTATACTTAAATATTTTAATTGTCACAATACGCCAAAAAGAGCGATAATCGCTACCTGTCACAAGAAAAGAAAGATTAATCGGACATACATGAAATACCGTCAACTATGGTTTTGCGATAGGGCGATTGAAAAACTTCTTTTTTGCTTTCGAGCAAACAAGCCTATTTTGGTGTAAAAATACAAGTTAGGAAGTCAGTAAATTCAAAAATTGATATGTATGGTCTGGCTGTCAGTAATGTGTTGGTATCATGTCAGCCGACAGGTTACCGACAGCCGAACACGGGAGCTATTGTTCACCCTTTACCCTTTACTCTCTTGGTTCCACTAATACCTAACTGAAAGGCATCAGAGAGTGATTATAAATGGAACTTCAAGTAAATGGACTGCTGTTGGATCTGTTGTCCCTCAAGGGTCTTTATTAGGACCTATTCTATTTTTATTGTATGTTAATGACATGCCTACTGTAGTTAAGAGTGCGTTTCTGGCTATGTTTGCTGATGATTCTAAATGTTATAAGATCGTAAATAATATAAATGATTGTAACAATTTGCAAGAGGACTTGCACTCGCTCTATGATTGGTCATTAGCAAATGAATTATATTTTCAGCCTAAAAAGTGCAGTAATCTACGTATAACTAGAAAACGCCTAAGCCCCCATTGTAGCTATAATTGAAATGGTATAGATTTGGAGGTTGTCTCAACTGAAAAAGATTTGGGGATTATAATTGCAAAGGACACCTCCTGGAAAGAACACTTACTTATGATAGTTGCTAAAGCAAATAGGCTTCTAGGTTTTCTTAAACGAAATTGCGCAGGGTTGGTTGGTGAGGGTCCACTTTTGCAACTTTACTGCTCCTTAGTGCGTTCCCATTTTTGTTATTGTTCTCAGCTATGGGCACCTCAGTCTAGTATTAGTAGTTTACTCTTAGTAGAAAGGGTACAGAGAAGAGCTACACATTTTATTGTTAGAAATAGTACCTTATCCTATAAGGATTGTCTTGTTAGGCTTAAACTTTTACCACTTAACTATTGGTTGGAGTATTTAGATCTCGTATTTTTCTTTAAATGTCTTCATGGACATATAGATCTAACCCGACTGATTGATAATTATTTTTCACCTGTTACCAGTCAGACTCGCCTAGGATGCTCAGCTTTTACCTTTAAACTAAATATGAGCAAAACATCTACTTTTAGAGACTTTTATTTAATTAGAATTATCCCCTTGTGGAACAATATTCCAGTTGATGCTAGGCGGTCAGAGTCCCTTGGCTCTTTTAAGTGCAATCTTAAGGAGTTTTACTTAACAGGCTCTTAAATGTCTTTGATGGTGAAAATTATTGTACTTTTGAAATAATGTCCCAAATGTCGTCGGATAATTACCCACTCGGTTTGTAGCTGTTAGTGTCTAGTTATTGTCTTCTTTTTGTGTAAGTGTGTTAGATTTAGGGGATAGGATGCTTAGTTTTTGAGGATTCGGTTGGTATTTAAACCTAGTAGGGGACTCGTGTCCTATTGTTTAAATACCTGTACTTTTGTACAAATCCTTAAATAAATAAATAAATAAATAAATAAATAGAAGGCCCATACCACGTATAATTTATGTTATGTTGGTCTTAGTAGGGTTACCACTATGGCTGGCCTTTTCATCACTGGTCTATGTGTAACTCCAGTATATAATGCATCTCAAATTAGTTTGAAAATGGTTTCCTCAATGCAAAATCATCACACAGGCACACAGGTTGTCTGTAAAGATTTGAATTATTCAACTACTGATGTACCAGTGAGTATTTTTTCAGAAACAGAATTTTCTCAATTTGACAGTGACAATTTGTATTTGATAAAAGATGAACAATACACATTGTTTAGAAATAATGCCCCTTCAAGAGATTCACAAAATATATGGCCATTTGGAGGCACAGCAGTGTATCGTTGACTTGACTATTATCCTGGGTATCCATGTTGTTCCTATAGAAATGCTGTAGAGATACTATTGTGAGATTCATGATGATCTCTTGTGTCACAATTGTAGCAGTCTGCAGATCACCCTCATTATCACCAAGAGAAACATGTGATGCTATTGAAGAGACAATAAACTCTCTACAAACTCAATTTAATATATTTATTGGTGACTTCAATATAAACTGGTTCAGTGATTCACAGCACACACCACTTTACAACTTGTTCATTAGAGACAATGGCTATAGGCATTTAGTTTCTTGTAGTACCACTGATAGCAATGCTTGTATTGACCATATATACACTAACCTACCAGAGGCACAAACATGCTCTCAAATATTAGAAACCTATTTTTCAGACCACAAAGCATTTGTGCTGTAATAAACTGCTTTACATGAAGCACAAGCCAATGTTTTTAAACTATTTTAATAATTTATGCCTCTGTTGTATGGTAGATAGCTGTCTAGAGACATCATGGCTGAGTGGTCAGCATGTCAGATTCGCAATCCACTGCTCCCTGGTTTTGAGTCCCACCCTGACCACTATCTGGATTTGTTTCACAGTAGCTCTGAGTTCAAATCCTCTGCCACACTTGTAAATCACCAGGTGGTTTGCCTCTGGCCAGTTGGGATTCTTAACAATGTCATGTTCAATTTTAATTATTTGTTTCAGTTGTTTGCTTGGGCCCCTACTAGCACTTGTGCTGTAAACACTGTTGAGGGTAAATAAAGATATTATTATTATTATTATTATTAAACAGGTATTAATTGGAGCAATTATGGAATAGTCATGGTAGTATAATTATTCATACTATATTTCAAACTTTAGAGAAAACATGGACAACTCATAAAGTCCAAAGTAAGGTTATATTTCTCTCTCTTTCTCATTCTCCACCCTCACCCAGCTCTTGGCACTTTCTGTAACATTTGTTAAAATCAAGAATAAAACAATATCAAGTGTTTTGCACACTCACTTTCGTGACAATTTCCAGGAGTTTACCCACCATTTTTGCAAGGGGGGTTCCATTTCCTTCAACTTAAGTTACCAACAAGAAACTTCAGTTATGATGCAATTCAGAATTCATCTGCATTTTACATTTAATGCAAACTATGTAAAGTAGCACCAACTTGTACATGTATCTTAGGGCTCAGAGACTTTTAGTGGTAGATATGCTCTCAATCACACATGCAATAGACCTAATTTGGAAAATTTGAAACTCAAAAAAGGGGGGTTCCCAAATGCCTGGAACCTTCCCCTGGGTATGCCTCTGATTTGCGACACAGATTTTCATATTTGTTTTAGGATCAGAAACCTAACTGTCTCTGTTTAGATTTTCCATGATGCAATTGTCTATTTTTATAATTTTCTGGTTTTGTTGGGCTTCATGCAAACTTCTTTTATACAGAATTATAAAGGTGTATGTGTGTCAAACAGCAAATTAACACTCTACCAACTTTTTTTCAGACACTTGAATAAGGGAAATAATACTGAAGGTAAGGCTTTTTATGAAATACTTTTTTAAACTTATTGGTAATTTATAATGATTACACTTGTATGTGAAATTCAGTATCACTACCTCTTGAGTTATTGTAATGATTTCTAGGAGTATCTGAAGTATTTACTTTTGTTTATAGATTTGCAACTAGAGGGCTATGTACGTGCACTGAGTCCAGTGAAAGCAGCTTGTAATAGCAGAAAGCCCTACTTCAGCTGTCTCAATCAGACAAACCAAGACAAAAAGGTCCGTGTGGTATGTTTTAATCCTCCCAAAAAAGTCAACTTGCCACAGGCATACTCACAAAAGTCGCCTGTAAAAGTTGGTGGTATCAAGAGGAGTTCAAGCACAAGGTTTTCCAACAATCAGGATCAATATCAAATCCTGAAGCAAGCTAAAATGTTGCCCACATTAACACATTCTGAGTACAATGCTAAGATTGGCTCATCCCTGCTAACAGTAGAACAAGCTCTCTCAGCAGATCTTTACAAGAACATCGATGTTCCTGCCAAAGTAATGAGCAAGCATCAAAACAAGCAGCCCATTCTAAGAAATGGAAAAAAGAATTGTTAAGGTTGATTTATCATGGCCAATCAAACTCACAGCATTAAACTTGTTTTGTGGGAGGAACTCATCAACCAAGTAGACTGTAGTAAAAGTTATCTTTTCAGGGGTCTTACAACAAGAGTTTTTGATGATGTTAATTACTTAAGTACCAATGAAGCCACCATCATAAAAAAACAAAGATGATGTAACAAATGTCAATTTAACTTCTGATGAAATCAAAGACACCGTTATTGAGGAAAAATGTGTAGGACTCCACAGAAAGAAACAGCAGACATGTGTCATCTGCAACCACACATTGGGTACAGAGACAGATAATTAACTCATTAGTTGTCCACATTGCAACATATAATAATAATAATAATAATAATAATTTAATATTTATATTGTGCAAATTAACATGTGAATATGATCAAATGCGCATCACAACACTTTTAGGGGGACTTTGGCCCGACTGCATCAGCAGTTTACAAACAGTCGAAGGAAACTTATTTGAAGATGCCCCCTCCCCCCCCCCCTATCCCAGTAAACAGGCCAGACCACATCACAGTAATCTTGTGAGTGGGTTCTTTAACGTCCCCAGCCTAACCAAATCAGCTAATTAGTAGATGCAGGAGACGGGACCTACGGTTTATTCATCCTTATCCGAGAAGACTAGAATGTCTATCCATTTCTTGATATTATAGAAGGGGTAGTGCATTCTCCTCAGTTATTTTAAGACCTTGAGTGTTGGTCCAGCCGGGGCTCGAACCATCAACCTCGACCTCCCGCACAACAGTCCAGTGCTCCAACCAATTGAGCTAACCAGGTGGCGATGTTGTCTTCTACATGCACTGCCAAAGGAGTATTTATTTATTTATTTATTTTATTTAATCACTTTCACCAGAGTGTGGTGAGGGTCGCACAACAGAGCGAGGCTCCAAATTAAGTGCGCCCTATAATCCCACCCATCCCACCCCAGGGGAGGACATCCATCACACAGTAATCTCGTGTGTGGGAAATTAACGTCTCCTACCCCAACCCTGCAGGAGACGGGGCCTCCATTTATTCGTCCCTATCCGAGAAGACATATGCAACATAGCAGTAAAAACTCTGAATGGAAAGTTGCTTGCTTTCACCAGCTTCAATGAATGATGCAGTGTAAAGTTTCCTTGCTCACAAGGATACCAACGTTGATGCCAGATCACATGAAGAGTTTAAAAAACCCGTGCTTTGTTCAGGCCAAGTGAGGATGATTGTGGACAAATCCTCTCAAGTTATCTACCAGTTCCTACTTGATGGATAAGGATGTTACTTTGATGTCATTAGATGTGATTCTGGAGATGTATAATTATTAAGGAAGAACCTCTTAAACAGCACAATTGACCTTTAGACATTTACTGTTTATTTTGTTGTTACGTTTTATTCTCATTCTTGTTGCTAACTTTCACTTGCTTTAACGATGCAGTACAAAGTTTCCTTACATTGATTAATCACAAGGTTACCAATGAAGAGTTATAAATATCCGTGCATTGTCAGGCCAAATGAGGATGATTGTAGGCGAATCCTCTCAAGTTATCTACCAGTTCCTACTTGATGGATAAGGATGTCACTAGATGTGATTCTGGAGCTTTGTAATTATTAAGAAAGAACTGCTTAACCAGCACAATCAACCTTTAGACATTTCCTGTTCAATTTCTTGTTACATTTTGTTCTCATTCTCGTTAGTTTCCTTGCATCAATTGATCACAAGGATACTAATTGTAATGATGGCCTGTTAATACCCAGATAAATGCAGATAAACTCAACAGTTTCTTTAATCTACACGAGCAAGCACGCCATGTTACAGTACCATGATTCTTAGCACACAGATAACTCTATATAACAGTAACAAAATGTCTAAACACTACATTCCCTTTCTTTGTGAAAAGAAAGAAACGAATGACAAGTGAAAACTTTAGACAAAATTTTAGTCTATTTAACTCCCAAGAAACAGTCTAAACGGAGTATCGTCTTTCAAAACTGTTCACTTATCCAGAACGTAAACAATCCTAAGAGTGCACTGTCTTTCAAAATTGTTCACCTATCCAACACAAAGTCCTTAAACTTAGCTGGCATTAGTACAGTTTGAGATGGTCTACTCTTCGGCTCAGTTGTGGTTGCTGTGTCAGAAACTGAGGGTGGGACCACACGATCTGCTAGGGTTTCAGCTCCAGTAGAGTTGTCTGGTTACTGTGGGGCTTAGTAAGGCTTAACAAATGAACTGTTTCTCCGCTGCACTGTACCATCAGTCGATTTCCAGGTTAGTTCTTGCCCTTCCTTTTGTCTGAACATTGTAAGGATTGGGTTCAAAATTGGCAGCTAACTTTCCCGATTGCTTGGTGTTCTTGAGAAGAACCTTGTCTCCATCTGCAATTGGGTTGTCGATAGCATGCCGTTGTTTCTCACCATACATTTTGCCTGCAAGTTTTTTGATTCCAGTCACGATCTCTCGTGCCCTCATCCAGAACACTTTTGTGTGGATGCAACTTTGGAAGCTTTGTCTTCAATTCCCTTCCAAACATAAGGAATGCTAGGGTTGCCCCAGTGCTACTGTGAGGGGTGATTCTATAGGCCAACAATAATTTATCCAATTCATCTTTCCATTTCTTGTCTTCTACTTCAGCTACCTTGAGTGATTTTAGCAAAGTTCTGTTTTGGCACTCCTCTTTGCCATTAGCTTGAGGCCAAAGGGGTGGAGATTTCTGGTGCTGGATGTCATGTGTAGCCAGGAAGTTTTCTAATTCCTCTGACACAAACTGTGGTGCATTGTCAGACTTAAGGCTGAATGGGTCTCCATACCATGTAAAGATTGGCGTTAATGCTTCTATCATCTTCCGGGAAGTGGTTGAATGCATGATAACTACTTCAAAAAAACGGCTGTAGTAGTGAACTACTACAACCAAGTTCTCTCCAGAAGGAAGAGGACCTAAGACATCAATTGCTACATCTTGCCATGGCCCAGAGGGTGGTTCTACCTGCTGCATAGGTTCAGGTGCAAAAAATTCTCCAACTACTTGACATCCATGACAACTCTTGCAGACTTGTGCAGCATTATGGTCTATTTTGGGCCTCCAAACTTTGGTTCGCAAACGATTTTTCATCTTCACAATGCCTTGATGGCCTTCATATGCCAAGTGCAGCACTTCACTTCTGAGGCTTTGGGGAATTATAATCCTTGTTCCATGCATCACTAGTTTTCCTTGCACACAAAGTTCATTCTTCACACTCAAGTAGTGAGGCATTTTACACTGTGACCGATCACCACTTTGTATGTAGTGCCTAACACTACACAGTTCAGAATCATTCTCTGATTCTCTTTCTACTTCCTTTGCGGTCATAGCTACTGGTGTACTTTCTTGTGCAAGTACTCCAACAAAGTCGGCTTTCGCACCACTGCAATCTTTCTGATTCACAGAATTTAATCTTGAGAGAGCATTTGTGATGTTTGTCTTACCAGGGCGATAGATCACTTAGAAGTTGTAACCCTGTAGGCGAAGGACCCATCGTTCTATTCGTGCAGTCAGCTTTGAAGACTTGTTGTAAATGCACTGCAAAGGCTTATGATCAGTCTCCAAATCAAACTCTTGACCAAAAACGTACAGCTTGAATCTCTCACAAGCCCATACTAAGGCAAGGCCTTCTTTTTCCGTCTGGGAATATCTCCTTTCCACATCAGTAAGATTTCTTGATGCATAGGAAATTACTCTCCACAGGCCATCTTGTAGCTGAGTGAGGACAGCTCCTATGCCTGTGGGACCAGCATCAGCAACAATGCGTGTCCTGCATTCATTCTTGAAGTAAGCAAGTGTTTCTGCTCGGGTTAGTAGATCTTTCAGTTTCTGGAAGGATTTCTGCTGAGCATCTTCCCATATAAACTGTTGGTCTTTTCTCGTCAGCATTCTGAGCGGTTTGGCGACTTGGGAAAAATCTGTCAAGAACTTGGCACAATACTGTACAAGGCCTAAGAAAGATCTGACCTCTGTGGTACTCTGTGGAGGCTTAGCATTTTGAACAGCAGACACTTTCTCTTCACTAGGAGCGATTCCTTTACTGCTCAAATCATGTCCAAAGAATGTTAATTTTGGAAGTCTGAACTGACACTTCTTCTCATTTAGAGTCAATCCACGTTCTCTGAGACGGCACAGAACAGCTAGCAGATTCTCATCATGCTCCTTGATTCCACATCCATGGATGATCAGGTTGTCAGCAATATTTGCAACTCCTTTACAGCCAATCAACACATCCTTGACGATTTTCTGGTATTTCTCAGGAGCTGAGGTAATTTGGAACATTAACCTCTTGTATTGAAAAAGACCTCGGTATGTAATGAAAGGTTGTAATACGACGTGATTTAGTTTCAAGTTCTACCTGGTGGAAGCCCCACTTAAAATCTAATTTACTGAACACTGTTGACTCATTTAAGTCATGTAGAACCTCTTCAATGGTGGGAATAGAGTGCCTTTCTCTTTCAATTGCCTCGTTTACTCTTCTCATATCCACACAGACTCGTATGTCTCCATCAGGTTTTGGTATTACCACCAGAAGTGAGACCCACTCTGTTGGACCACTAGGCACTTCCTCGATGATGTCTTCTGTAAGCAATTCATCTAATTTCTTGTCAACTTTGTCTCGTAAACCAAAGGGTAACCTTCTGACAGGTTGTGCAACAGGCTTAACATCTTTGTTCACATGCAACTTAAGCTGAAAATTTTTCGATTTACCCACTCCAGAAAAAACGTCAGCAAAGTTCTTAACAATGTCCACAGAAGTTCCTTCACTTGTGATTGAGCATGCTTGTGGTGAGTTTGGAGGTCCAACTCTTAACATGTTCAGCTTCTCAGCTGTATCCTTTCCCAGCAGAGCTTTAGCACGACCTTCAACAACAGTAAACTCATCCACACACTTTTCTCCAGACTTGTCACAATGAATTTCACTTTCAAAAGTTCCAACAATCTCGATTGGTTTGGTTTGGCCATAAGCGAACAGCTTTTTTTTCACACCTTTGGGATTTGCACTTAACTCCTTTCTGTTTAAGACTCTCCCACGTAGCACGATCCACAATGTTACATGTTGCCCCCGAGTCAATCAGGACATTGTTTTACTGCACACCCCCAACAGACAAATCAACAACACCACTCGAGCCATTACTACTCTTTGTATCCAACACAAATGCATAGTAACCTTCTTCTTCTTTCTCTTCTGAGACTTTATTAGCTCCTTATGAATGGCGCCTTTCACTAGGTTTCTTGGTTGACTTTGTCTTGCAACAAGCTGCAAAGTGACCACCTTTACCACATTTATTAGAAGTCTTGTCTAATGCTGGACAGCTCTTCTCCTGTGCAAGATGACCAGTTCCACCACACCGGTAGCACTTCCTTTCTTTTCTAGGTTTCTGTTTTTTGTCCTCTTTTTCTTTGCTTGTCGATCATTCAGAGACAGTTTGTTCACCTGCTCAGGTCTTTCCTTAGACTGCATTTGAGTGTTAGCTTCATGAACTCTTGCAGTATCTCGCAGCATGGTCAAGGTTGCTTCACTTGATTTCTTGGGAAATTTTCGACAGATATAGCCTTCTGGCGCAGACAGTACACAAATTGATCGATAGTTTCCCCCTCCATTTGTTGCATTTGGCGGAAAACATGTCGCTCAAATGGAATATTAACTATCGGTGTAAAATAGTTATCCAGGACTGCAACGCAATCGTTAAATGAAATATCTTGATCTTCATACACCCAAGTGTAATAAATTTCTTGTAACTCAATACCTCCTGAATGTAACAGCAAAGCTACATTCTGCCCTTCATTGGCTACCCCTTTCGAGGCCACATACAGGTTAAAAGCACGTTTCCATCATTTCCATTGAATAGACAACGAATTTGGCTCTTTTTTTTTCCTCACCATTTTCACTGCATTACCACAGTAGGGTAGGACTAGAACGGAACATATGTAATCCATGCAAGTGGTCCACCCATTAAATCCCACCCATCTCACCCCAGGGGAGGACATCCATCACACACAGCAATCTCATGCATAGGAAATTAACATCTCCTACCTCTAACCCTGTAGGAGACGGGACCTCCATTTATTCGTCCCTATCTGAGAAGACTAGTATATCTAACCATTACTTGATGTTATAGAAAGTTAGTATATTCTTCTCAATCATTTTAAGACCTTGAGTGTTGGTCCGGCCAGGGCTTAACCCTCGACCTCCCACACAACAGTCCAGTGCTCTATCCATTGAGCTAACCAGGAGGCAGTTAAAGTTGGGGTCAAAGCAAGGAAGGCCACAGACTTCCAGGATCTGTTTTGCACTTGCCCTGCCTGAGTTGGTGGACGATGGTGCACTTGAAGTGCTCTCTTGTTCTTCGGGTGTTCCACTTGTGGGCATGATTTCCTTCTCTATAAAGTTATGTCACAAATTCAATCTTTGAACACTTGGAAAATTATCCTTGTGGCCAAATGTAATAATGGCCTGTTAATACCCAGATAAATGCAGATAAACTCAACGGTTTCTTTAATCTACACCAGCAAGCATGCCATGTTAAAATACCATGATTCGTAGCGCACAGATAACTCTACATGACAGTAACAAAATGTTTAAACACTACACTAATGTTGATGCCACATGACATGAAGAGTTAAAAAATTCATGTTTCATTCACACCAAATGAGGATGATTGTAAACAAATCCTCCTAAGTTATCTACCAGTCTCTGCTTCTTAAACAGCACAATTGGACTTTACACATTTACTGTTCATTTTCTTGTTACATCTTGCTCTCATTCTGGCTGTGTTATAACGAACCACAGTTTCTGCCTCATGAGAAAGGATGAATTATGACATCAGTACAATATGATTATTATTTGATGATGACATTTCTGGGCAAATTATATCATAAAATATTTCATTTCACAATACCTACACACCAATGTTTTACCTATGGATTCCCACTCGTAGTACTTTCAGTCATGCCTCACTGATGCACTTTCTCTGTTGCACCAGTTGATAAGGACATAAAAATTGGTGCCAAAACATTGTGATTACTTCTTGCACTACACCAAGACCTCTCCCCTCCTTAATCTCCCCATGCTCATTCACTATAAGTAGATTTAGTTGGCAACTGCAGGAAGGAATGTCCAAAACTTCAAATTCTTCTATCAAGTCTCACTCACATCTGTTGTTTGGTCTGGTCACTCCATGGGGACAGGAGATAGCGCTTTGCATGAAGATGCCTGCAACAAAAACAATGCAGCTTATTCTTGCGTTAAAATGTTCAGACAACGGCGACAACAGACCACAAAATACCTGAGTTTATTTCATATAAATTGGAAGGGTCTTTTAAAAGTTAAAAAGTCAATCCCCATTTTTCTTTTACAGTATTGAAAACATCAGTGGCTCAAAGTTTTCCATCTCAATCGACTCATCCAAAAAAAATAACTTTTGCACGTTTAGCAAGCCTATGTTTCAGGAAAGAGCCATGTTAATTATTTAAAAGACAGGGATTTGAAAAGGGTTGGAAAAAACTAAACAGCTTATTTATTGTAGAATTTTAAATAGAATTCAAAGAAAAGGTTTATCCCAATATAGGTATATTGCTGCATATCCTATATAAAGACATTTATAAAACCGTTTATAAAACCATTTTTTGTTAAGATACATCACACACTTCTTTTCTCAATGGTGGATTATTTATTTGGTAAAGAGTCCTTGTTGTTACAAGGTTACAAGACACTAGCCATATCAAGATGATGTACTTTTTAACAACGACGTTTTCCAAGTTGGACCCTTGTCAGTTGAAAAATGGCAAATGACAATACCAAATAAGATCATTAAGACGTACCATGAGGTTGCTCCAAGGAGCCTTTTTTTTTTTTTGTCATATTTTTTGGGATGGCTTTTTTGTGTGAAAATTCTAACTATGCAAGGATTCCAGAGAGTGAAGGAACTATTTTATCACAATCAAATTTGATCACTGCTGTTACAACATTTATCCAAAATATAATACCAAAATAAATTGTTACAATGAATATCCCTCTCCTTGTAAAGGCAACTAAATTGCAAATTTTAAAACCTGAAACTGCCATGCCAGTCTGAACTTTCTTTCATCTTTCCACCAAAAGTTGGTAAGAGGAAAGCAATTTTAAGGCCAAGGCAGTTCTCCTTTAATGGACATTTTATTTCTACTACAACTGTAGTTTTACAGTACTGGCCTGTTGTTTTACCATCTAAACATGCTCCTACCCTGGAATAGTTGCTAGTAATGAGGAGAATTGGTTAATCAAGCTCAAATAAACATATGTAAATAACTATTGTAATATTTTTACCCAGAGTGAAGGGGTTATTGTCAGAAATTTAAATTTGTGGGTTCTTCAGTTTGGCAGCCATTACCTATATTTTACACATTTGGCAGCTGACCTTCCACGTTTTTAGGTTTTATAGATTTTACTGGAATTGACATTTTTTGTCAGGGAATTACATGTGCCTTATGAGCTATTTCATTATTGATTTGGCAGCATGGAGTTTAGTCTGAATTTTTGCATGCAGTTAACTGTTATCACTTACAGAAATATCTTAATAGGTTTGATTGGTGCATCCAGAAACTTCAAGGAATTTTTTTCTGTAAAGTAAGAGCATTTTACTGTTTAAGTCAGCAAATTATGTAGATTGGAAGGTATAATCTTGACAGTTCTTGTTGTAGCACTACAGTGATAAGCATCTCAAAATAATGTCACAGTTGCATCCACCATTGCATGATTTAAATCAAAACTTCCTTGTAGAAATATCTCAATAGATGCGATCTTCACATCATGAAAGCTTTGAGGATTTTTAAGGGAGCATTTCACTGTTTGAATCAGTGACTTAAGCTGAAGCGAGGAAGCTGCAAAATAGAATACCTCGGGTGGCAGGTTTTCTGTTTTGCATGTGAGACAAATATTCAGCAACACTTCCAGCATCATTTTACAACTTCTAGTTCTCTTTAGTGCCATAAAAATTGTACTCTACTAGAATTGTACTTTACTACAACATATAGCTAGTAGCTATATGTTGTCTTTTACTGTCTATTTTTTTAATACTGTTTGGTTGTCAATTTATCTGACTTTTCAGTAAAAGTTGTCTTAAAAACCTCATCTTTTGTTTGTGGTTAATATTCAACAGATCATTTGAGTGTATTTATTGGAAGGAGATGGCAAAGGGTTAAAGTGCTCACTAGTTAACTGAGTAATTAAGCCATACCATGAGGAAGCCTAAGGAGCCTTTGATTTTAAAAGGAAGTAATTGAAACAACTATTTACTCTGTTTGCATTTGTCATAGTTGCTAGTTGCCCCCATACAGGAGTTTGATACCCCTGATGAAATGTGTGTAGGCTTCTTAAGCAATGTAGTAGTTGTTAATGAGGAATTAAATCAGTAAACATACAAAGTGCTCACTCTTGATCCTTTCCATTCTTTCAGAGAGTGCAATGGTATTTATCCGTGAACCAGACAATCCCACCCATGTTCCAGTTGGACATAATGCTTCCTTGGAGTGGGATTACTCTATTGATGACAGAAAGACTGAGCTAGGATCTATTATTTGGAGTATTTTTGACACAGTGCAAAACAGAGAATATCCAATAATTGCAGAAGGGCCAGATGGTAAAAGACAGTTTGGTACTTCTTTTCCACAAGCTCTAAGAGGAAGAGTCAACATTAAGGGTCGTGCCACTCTCATCATTTCTAATGTCACAGTGAATGATGCAGCACCTTTTCAATGTGCACTCCGACCAAAGTCTGGACTTGATCAAAAAAGTCTTGTCAGGCTGGTTGTAACAGGTTTGTTTTCAAGTTCATGTCAGAGTTTACACCTAACATTTAACAAGGGTTAGCTTTTGTAAACATAAACATAAACATAAATTTATATACTTGGCTATTTGTGTGCAATAGTAGAAACAATTCTAATTTTTTTTAAACCTTGCCTCAAAAATTTCACTTTGTCCTCTTAAGTAACTTTATGTTTTCTGACTAAATATATTCAGGGCAATCCTCCACTCTTTGCAGTCATTCACTTTCATACAAGTCACAAGTGAACCTAAGCATCGAAGTTTGAATAGTGGGCTTAGAATGGCAATTGCCAACAATTTGAATATCATGTGGGAAAGGTGAATGAATTGAAATGGTGATGGGAAAAATATTTGAATTAACGTTGATGGTATTGTTAGTAGAACAGAGAAAAAAAGACAATAGTGGCCAACTTTATATGCCACACTTAGCAGTAAAGCGATACAAGTAAAGAGGTAATATTTTTTGCCACTTTGACAGACTTACATCACATCAATGTGAGAAATATTTAATATACATTGTTGCATTCATGGTGCTTTACTTGTGGAGAAAGAAGCAAAAACTCTATGGCATTACCAAGAAATGAGACTAACTTTAAGTGAGGGGCCAAGACATTTGTTGACAAAAAGTACTCCTAATTTGCTAAGCTATTGTTCCCCATGGTTACGAGAAACTTTATTAATTCAGAAGCTATTTCCACATCAACTGACTCTTCTTTATTGAAAAAAAACTGTTATACTTTCATGCAATGGCCCATCATCATTGCACTTTTCTCAAGGGCAATCTGGTTTGAGTGCTGTATGCAAGCTTTTACACAGCTGTAAGTAAACGGTATGGCATGCCTTGCCAGCTGAGGGACAGCCAGAGATTAATTGAAACAAAGACCAGTATCTCTAACATTTGATTCCATTGCATTATTGGTAAATATCACATAATGGCTTACTTGCTCTTGGAGAGGAAGGCAATGATTCTAGTAAGTGCAGCTTAGAATTGGTTGTAGCGAAAATGAAGACCCCAGAGGGCTAGGACCTAAGACCTAGGATGAGAAAACGAAGACACCCGTAATGTGCCAACTTTGAAAACAGTGTGCTCTCTAGCTCTCTTGATTTGTCTGAAATTTGCCAGTTGTAAAGATTGAAGCTTGCATAACATCGTCATTTGCCTCCCCTTAATTCTACTAGACCATATGAATTACTTTTGAATAAATTTGTGATGTGTTCTCCGTGATCTGTTCGCAGTGGTGTTTGTGTGTGGTGTTTGCTTTTAAATTTTCAGGATTTATCCTTAAAGCTCTGTTTAAACTGTTTTGGAGCTTGTATGGAACAAAATTGCTGCAGGTATAGATTGTGTTTGAGGTTATTGAATTCCATATAAATGAACAAGGCTCTGTAATTAAAATGGAAACCTTTTGGAGCTTTCCTTTGCAAGCTGTTACTTCAACATGACTTTGAATTAAAGCCAACTAAATGCAAGATGGGGTCTTTTTAAGGTTCACTCTATCTGTGAGCATGGAATTTTGAACAAGAATAGTCTATCTTATTACCAGAATTCAAATAATCGAATATGGGCCATAATTAATGATGTGATCTATCAAGCTTTACTTTAATCTCCACCATGTTACCACCAGTTGCAAAGGGATTTGAGACCTCTTACCAATACAAGAGGTAATTGTTCACCATGCGATCCAATATAATGTATCCCCCCATTCCCCCCTTTGCAATGTTGGTAGTTATGGTTGTAAGCAGTATCATAAATTACTTCTTGGTCTTCTGATGAAGTTACAGAATGCACTTTTTGCTTTAGGTGTCTCTTTTCTTCCAGTTCTCATTTCACTTTGGTTCAGTTGGGAAAAGTCCTACTATAGTACCACACTGAAAAAAACTGATGAAGGCTATTTAAGAGTCAGCAAGGAAACAAGAATTCAACAGCAGTTTTGTCATTGCCACAAATGCTTGAAATCACAGATCAAAAATCAAGCAATAAAGTAACATAGTTGTTTAACATTTTTTTCTTGTCTTTGCCAGTGCCACCCAAAGCAACTATAGTGAAACCCAGAGTGAAATATGGTAATGTAGGTGACCCAATCACATTTACCTGCAACACAAGTGGTTTTCCAACTCCAAACATCACATGGTACAGAGGCAACAAAATCATCACTGGAAGTAGTTACAGCACAAATTCTGTAACTCCTGAGTCCTCGCAGCTGACCATCAAATGGGTATCACATGATGCTCAGGATTATTATAATTGCCAAGCCTCTTCTAATGGAATGGAGCCAGCAAATGCTAAATGCTTTCTTGGAGTCATTGAAGGTAACCTCTACATGTCATTTACTAGCCTGCATAATTTTGGCTGGTAAGTGCTCAGTATTATCTTGATGAAAATTAAAGCTGCCATCTTTCCTTTTTATGGCAGCAAAAGGCTTGGAAGAGAACGAAATTTGTTTAAAGGGGTTGAGCAATTCCTAAAGTGAAATAACAATGTTGCTTGGACAATTTTTTTTCTTTAGAGCCAAGTTAGTGTGCAAGGTTTAGGTTGTTCCAGTGAAAATGTTACTTTTGACTTTTAAAAAGGACATAAAAGAGTCGAGGATTTTTGCTATTTACTATATGGACAAATTATGATTTATACCTTTACTTTCTGAACACAATGTCAATAGATGTCTATCCAAGGCCTTGAGTGGGTTGTTGGTTGCATTTCACACTGGCAAAATGTTGATTCCAGTTAGGAATAATGGCCAGCCATCTCAGCAATATTTATCGGTGGCTTCAACTTAAAGGGAGCTGCGAGTAGACAATTTAAGAAAATTGAAAATTCCTGTAAAATATATGCTCAAAGTTTCCATTGCCAGGAGTACTTGAACTTTTTGATAAAATAAACAAGATGCTAGGGTAGCTTTCACACTGGCCATTGAAGCTGGGGTGGGTTGGAGTGGGTGGGATCTGAATTTTCCTAATTGGTTGTTTGTTTGTTTCCCTCAAGTATGCAAGAGTAGGAGTTTTAGAACTGTAAACTTGATAAGGGTAAGGGTGTATTCGATTGCTTTGAAAATGTGTGGGTCGTTCTCAACTAATACAACAGTTTTATTGCTGATATCTACTATAAATGTGTAGTACAACATTAAATTTGAATATCTAATTACAAACTTTACATTTCTGCTACAGTAACTGTTTTCTCCAATGATGACTTGTTTCAAAGTGCTGCTATGACTTTGTTTAGTTTTGTCAAAAGAACAACAAAGGGTTAGATTACACTGTACTTAGTGTCCTTCGACCTGTGTCTTTTTCCATTTTCTAAGTAATAACTATTATTTTTGTGCCACGCTAAGCAATGTCAACATAGGAAAGTGGAGTTATTGTTTACATTGTACATGAATTGTTCAACATAAACTGACAGCTTAAAACATTAAAAACAAACTCTAACTTAGTGTTTCTTCGGAACAATAACTTGTTTCAAATTGATGCCGTCACTGTGTAAAGTTTGATTAGGACATAGTCACTTTTTTTGCAATGACAACTTGTTTCAAAGTGTCGCTGTGGTTGTGCTGTATTGGAGATACCTGGACCCACAGGAGAGTATGCCCACCCCCCCCCCCACCCCCCAAGGACTGGAGTACTCTCTTTTAATTCGCCACGTTCAAATGAACGTTATTATTTTTGCCTTGAACACCCAGAAGACACCTAAAGCAACAACAAGAATATGGTTGGATTCTCCAAGGTAGAATTAAAAGAGAAATAAAAAAGTGACGAGCAAAAAACCTGCTGAACGAGCGCAGGAGTCCAAAGCTGAGTGACACAGGCATAGCGCTAGATACTTTGCCGAACTTTTGTGAACACAACCTGAATTAGCTGAAGTTGTTGAAATGGACCTACGAAAAGGAGGGGCAAGAGATTTCCATTGGTTACTAAATAGAAAATAAACCAATCATTCTCAACTAGCCCAGCTAAGTGGAATAACACTATAAATGTAAACTCCGCTGAATGGGGACACTTCTTCAAGATAACAAACAGAATCTGCAGAGAGAATAAACTAAAGAATTCCAGTTCAAATTCTTACATAGAATTACAGTTACTTATTAAAGGAATTATGTTGCTTCGGTATTAATAATAATAATTTACATTTCTAGAGCGCTAAAATTATAAAATATTCTAAAGCGCTTTACAACATATTAACTACAAATATTAAAATGATAAACGACAAAATATCAAAACAAACTGTAAGCCAGCTTGAATAGATATGTCTTAAGCTTTGACTTAAAAATCGTTACATTTGGACTGTTTCGAATTTCAAGCGGCAGTTCGTTCCACAGAAAAGGTCCAGAACGGGCAAAGGCACGATCACCAAAGGTCTTAAAGTTAGTTCTTGGGACCATAAGGAGACCCTGATCGCAGGAATGAAGCTGATGACCCTTGACACTGTGTGGCTGCAGATATTCTTTTATGTATAGTGGGCCTTGGTTATTTAAAGCTTTATAAATTAAAAGTAACAACTTAAAATGGACGCGATAAGCCACAGGAAGCCAGTGAAGATTATATAAGGCGGACGAGATGTGGTGAAACTTGGGAATCCTAAAAATTAGTCGAGCAGCGGCGTTGAGCACCTTCTGAAGACGCTCTGTCTGGTACTTGGGTACGCCAAATAAAAGGGAGTTGCAATAGTCTAAATGCGAAGTCACAAATGCGTGAACAAGAGTCTTCGTGGACTCAGGACTGAGGAATTTCCTAATTTGGCGAATTTTATACAATCCATGAAAAGCTTTGCTGCAGATCTTACCAATGTGAATGGACATGGACATATTGGAGTCAAACCAGGAACCCAGGTTTCGAACACAGTTGAGAGGCTGAATGGTAGAATTACCGACTGTGATGGAATCAATTGCGATTTTTGATAATTGATGGCGGGAACCAACAACTAAGAATTCGGTTTTAGAATCGTTAATTAACAGGCGGTTATAAATCAACCATGAGCGGACATCCGAAATGCAGGCTTCAAGAGCAGCTATGGCGTGGTCTTGCGAAGATATGTCATTGGGTCTAAACGACAGATAAAGTTGTGTATCATCGGCATATCCGTGAGCAGAGGGGAGATGGTTAGCGATCACGTGATATAGTCGAGATATGTATAATATGAATAAAATAGGACCCATACAGCTGCCTCGTGGGACACCGCAGTTCAAATGAAAATCATCTGATGTTCGATCGTTTATGAGAACACGTTGTTTTCGGCCAGACAGATAAGACGCAAACCATTTATGGGCAGAGCCAATGATTCCAAAATCGCTTTCAAGAACATTAAGGAGAATCTGATGATCGATTGTATCAAAAGCAGCGCTTAGATCCAGTAGCACAAGAAGCGTAATTTCCTGATGGTCCATTGACATAAGAATATCACTTTGAACCTTAAGCAAGGCAGTTTCGGTAGAGTGAAATCTTCGAAACCCTGATTGTAACTTCGGCAGAGGAGCATTGTATTCACAGTGCTTAAACAATTGAGCAAGAACCGCCTTTTCGACGATCTTGGAGATGAATGTTAGATTGCTTACCGGACGGAAGTTTTTATAAGTTAACTCTAGACCCGGTTTCTTTGATAGAGGTTTCACAATTGCAGTTTTCCAATCATCGGGAACATAGGCGTGGCGAATAGACAAATTTACCATGCGAGTAATGGAGGGCGCAAGGACGTCAAGACAAGACTTCACAAGCCATGTAGGGATTGGATCCAGGGAGCATGAGGCATTAGACGATGTACTGATTATATTGCAAACATCTTCCACTGATAACGGCGAAAAACTGTCAAGTTCTACAGCTGGAGCAGCAGTATCAGAATAAGGAGGATTTACTTCAATATCACTGATGGAATCTTTGATGAGTTCAATTTTTTTAACGAAGAATTCCCCAAATTTATTCGCAAGTAGGACTGGGTCATCATGAGGTGGTAGATCATTAACATTAGGACCCTTACAAAGGAATGAAACCAATTTGAACAACTTCCCGGAGTCACCAGCGCACTGACCAATTAAATCTGAGTAATAAGAAACTCGAGTAGACTTGAGAAGAGCAGAATATCTATTACAGATTTTACGATAAGCAAGCCAATCTGAAGAAAGACCACTTTTAAGAGCTTTCCGCTCAGCCTTGCGACGATTACGTTTAAACTGGAGAACATCAGCGTTAAACCAAGGGATCTTTGTACGAGTAACAAGAGTTTTTGTCTTTATGGGAGCATGTTTATCCAGGATTTCTGTTAAAGTCGAAGAGTACTGCTTGGATAAATCGCCAAGGTTGCTCCAGTGTGTGTCACTGCAAAGTACAGACGAGGTGATGTCCGATTTAAATGCATCAATGTCGATGTTCTTTAACCTGCGATATGACACAGACTTGGTAGAGATTGATGAACTTGGGAAGCGAATAAAACACTCAACAAAAAAATGATCCGAGATGGGTAAGGTAACGTTAATGGGACCCAAAATTAAGTCACTGGTGGATCGAGTGATGATAAGGTCCAAAATATGCCCAGAAATATGCGTGGACATCGTTACGTGTTGTGAGAGGCTGAAGGTTTCCAGCAACTCTTTAAATCTTATAGCACAATTGCTATGCACCAAATCCATGTGAAAGTTGAAATCCCCAGCGATAATAAGAGGTTCAGGACACATGACAATGTTTTCAAGATACGACGAAAACTCATCAAGAAATACCGACGCAGAAGAGTTGGGAGGGCGGTAAACAGCAACAATACGGATAGAGCGATTTGTTGTCTTCAAAATCCATTCGGAAAATTCAAAAGAATTATGTTCCTTCCCGTCCAGAAGTGTGGCATCAAAAGAGTCGCGGAATAAAATGCCTGTACCACCGCCAGATCGATTTGATAACCGTGGAAAACTCTTGAATAAATAGCCATGACGAGAAAGATCAGCAATGCAGACAGAATCTAAATCGTTTAACCAAGTTTCAGTAAAAATACAGATACCGATGTCATTGCCAACAGCATGGTCAATGATTGTTTCCACTTTGTTCCTGATAGAGCGAGCATTACAGATTGCAAAGCGAAGATTATTTGAAGAAAGACTCGATGACAGCAATGGTCTCAGAGGCTTCAAAACGGACGGATTGACACCATTAGAGGTGACAAGTTGAATATTTAATGATCTACAATCCCGGCGTGAAGAAGAAATCGGAAGAATATTATGAACAGCATGTTTCCTAGCTTTATCAGCCTTTCCAGCGCGACATCCTCGGTACTTAAAAATACCAAGGGCTTGAAGTAGACATAATGAAGATTGATACAAATAGCTTGGACCAGAAGAGCGCAAGCGAAGAAGATCAGTTCTGGAGTAAAACTTTGTAGCAATTTGGGCTTGACTTGATGGCTTATCGGCAAGCGAAATAGCAGAAGGAGGCGGGTTAGCGCGACCAGTAGAATGATGAGTACGTGGGCCAGGATTCCTTTCAACGTCCTGACAAATAGTAAGGTCAAGGGACGGCAATAAGAAGCAAACGTAACCGTGTTTGTGCCAGGAAGAAATTGGTCGTCGACGAAGCCCAAATGAACTTAGTCTTCGAAAGTGAAAGGAAGGTCGATCCAATCCAGCTGCTTGAAATGAAACAGGAGCTGTGTTCAAAGTGCGATCATCGTGTAACCCAACTGATAAAAAAAATGACTGAAATCCGAGTAAAATTAAAAATTTTCGCAGAACATCAAACGTGGCAGCCATACTTCGGCGCGCATACATTATAACTCATTATAACTCATTATTAAACAAGATAGTGACTGTTTGTATTGCTGAAATGAAGACTATGTAGAACATTTCTCTATCAGTTGTCAATTCTCCAAAGCCCTTTTGCAGAGTCATTCCATGGTTTTATAACGTTATTCATTTTGATTTATCTGTCAGTTAAAGATATATTTGGTTTGTTTTCTACCTCTTCTGTTCAGTGGAAGAAGCTCTGAGGAAACTAAAACAACTTTAGCTTGCCTCTGCTGGAAACTACGATTTTCTGACTCTGTCAGAAACGTAGCCCAATGATTCTACGGATTACGCTGATATCCATTTGCCGGGATATCAATGTATTCGCTTGAATTGCAAGAAACGAAGCCGTGGCTGGGTTGTGATTTACTGCCGCGAGGATCTGCAGTTGGTTTTTTGGGAAGATGTGTGTGGTGTGGGGGTGCTTTCTCGGAAATCCTGGATATTCCATCGTCAGGAATTTATTCTGAATTTGATATAGTTATTGGCGAATAAAATATCTACTTTTCGTCAAACAGTAAAAATGTTAATTTCACCCTGAAACGAAAACTCAAGGGACTTGCTGCCTCTTGCTGAGACTTACTGTCTTAGTTGATTAAATCTCAGCAAGTGTTACTGAGTGTTTGAAAACTCCCATCGATTTAATATTTACTAATGAAAATGAGAAAAAATAGTGGACTCTGGAGTCACTGACCCAGGACTTAACGATCATTCACTTCTTTAGTTTTTAATCTTAGTCAGGATGCATTTGAACTCCCCCATGACTGACAGGATTTAAGTTTGTGCATTTTCTCATTTTGACAAGCAGCCTTTTGTCAACGACTTGGAAGAAGTTGCGTGGCGTACTGTTTTCAATGACACTGAATGTATTGATGACGTCTCAGTTAGCTTCACCCATAATAGATCACAGCTTCCCCTTGAAAGAAGCTAAAGGAATTAAAAGCAGAAGGCATTTGGCGATGTATCGCTTGTTAAAAAACAGAGGTAACCGCTCTATCAAGAAAGCCAAAGGAGAATATTACACGAATTTGATCAAAGGACAGAGAAGACAACGCCAACCAGTTCTGGAGTGCAGTAAAGAAGACGGTTCCTTCTCAGGTGGTGGCCCTACCATTTCAAGCCTCACTGTGGATGGAACTATTACAATTTTCCCTCAGTCTATCATATTGTCACTTATACATTTTTTGTAAACAGTGATCTTAAATTTGCTTCAGCGTTCTCTGTTTCTTCATATGAAGTCTCCGCAGTTGTTACGAATGCAATTTTCCCTTTCAAGGCAATTCCTGAAGAGTTTGTCATCAACTTCATCAAAAGCTTGAAGCCGAAAATTGTCTATTGGCCTTGACAAGATTAGTATGCTACTTCTAAAGGAATCTGTCAATGTGACAGCACTTTCTTTGACTACTCTATTTGTTCCGTCTATGCAGAGAGACGCGTGTCCTTCAATATCTTTAATCTGGAAAGCTGCCAGAGTGGTTCCATTGCTCAAGAAGGGTGACAAAGCCGATCCGTCCAATTGTCTGCCAATCTCAATGTTACTAACTTTGGGTAAAGTACTTGAAAAGGTGTACACGTACATTTTTATATGTACCTCTCAGAAAACGAATTTCTTTCAAGCGCCCAGTTTGGCGTTAGGCCCAAGTCTTCTACTATCACTGCTTGTCCTTGCTCTCCTGTTGAAACCAAGTGACCTGCTATAACAGCATCAAGTCCGACCCAGCTACAGTTTCCATTGGTGTAACTCAAGGCTCCATCCTAGGACCTCTTCTTATAATTTTTTTCTCTAAACTATCTACCAAATGAACTTGTGTACGGTAAAATAACAATATACGCTGTTGACACTGTAATTCATTACACTGCAAAATCAATATCTGAAATCGAATCAAAGTTAAATTCTGACCTGAGTTAGATATGCAAGTGGATGAGCCGTAACAAATTAACACGTAGCACCAAGAAATAAAAATTTATACTAAATGGTTGTAGAGCTAGGCCAAATTCTAATTTACATAATCTGTAATCAGCGTGCGGGTAGTGATACTGCATAATCCCCTACTCTTCAAGCCAATCAGAGCGTGGGTTTTATTAGCCACAAGCTTAAGCCATATGATAAACCCTATTCGTTCGTTCAAAGAAGGCACATTCGCATAAGCAAATTGTACTTGAGATCTTCAGTTTTTGTAGTATCGTTCGAAGCGTAGCTACATGCTGGAAGCATTTTGTTTGGGGGGTAGGGGCGATACACAACCCAAGTTTTCAGTGACCTCAATGTCTAGTATTTAAGACTTAGCTAGAGCTGTTGTGGACCGCACTTGGATGTTTTTGCAAGGTCTCGAAGCAGTGTGACCTTAAAGAAATATCTAACGAAAGAATTTACATTGAGGCCAGTTTTTGCATGTCTGTCTAGTCTGACAAGCTTATAGTCATCGATAGTGTATGCTTTGTTCTTAACCGAAAGATTAAACCGTATCTTGAAAATCGTGAAAACATAAAAGGCGCCCCCTGAGAACAAATCTTTGAGCTCATGGAACTTCACTCAGTCTTGATGAGATATTTTGATATGGTGTGGTTGACTACAATTACTGGTGTTGTGAACCACATGGTTGGATGGCTTCATTTTGTGGTGTGGGCTTATGGCAATGAGGTTAGGGTGGTGTTCAAACGTTTTCCAGGATGTAATAACTCTGGAATTTAGGTGAGCTGAGTGAATCGCTCTGTGAGGTTTATAGCGCTCAGTAATAACAAAGGGAGTAAGTGAGGTCCAGGTGTTAAATCTATGTCTCCACTTTGGTCATTAATTAATACCGTATAATAGAATGACTCTTTCGAGTATACTTTTTCAACAACAACAGCAACTTTGTACCCAATAGTTCAAGTAAATTGCAAAAACTTTAAATTATGTAGAGGGTACAGGCTGCTCTTCAGGTAATTCCCTTGAAATTGTTCTACTATCAAACTTTTTTCGAAACTTGGTATAATTAACATTCATGATATCAACATTAAAAAAATGCAATAAAGAAATGAGGTCACCGCGCTTGTTTACGCGTCAGCAGGCTTTTAAATGGGGTATTTTTACAGGTTGCGCGTTAAAAATTCGAATCACCCTCATACAGAATACAGCCTTGGTAACTTGAAAGACACAAAGTTTTGTTTTGAAATTAAAGCTTCTTTTATTAAAATGAGCAGTATTGCTTCAATTTAGCTGTTTATGATTGTCTGGTTGTGGGGATTTTGCACTTTTTCGGACAGTTCCGTGGTTAGCTTGAAGTCCTCGCCTTGTCCAAAACACACCAAGTACGGAACTATTTTCCGAAAAAAAATTATGTTCTACAAACCAACTTTTCTTCTTCAAATACGTTCTTTATTAGCCTGTTCTTAGCAAAACCTGAAAAAATAAATCGGGTGTCACCGCGGACATGGTTTTGAGATTGCAGACGTTTTCATTTTCTTGTTTTTCGAGAGCAGACCAGGAAGCTGTCTGCCGATTTGCGGCATTCTTATTACGAATAGAAACTTTCGCTCCGCAAAAGCGGCCCTTGTCTGTTCTTTTCAGGCCAGAGGGAAGAACGGCCGCCATCTTGAATGTCGCGATGTTATGCGCAGAAAAGGTTGCGGAGTGTAAAACAAGGGAATACCTTAATAACCATGAAGGGTTAGAAAGACAGGGCAGCCACAACTAGGTGATTAATCCATGGATACAAGGGTCAGGTACACAAAACATAAAAATCAGAATAAAATAAAGCGGAATAACAGCAAAGAAAACTGAGGATGCCAGTATTAAGCAACGAAAAGTCAGAAAAAACGTTATAGAGGCGGCAGCTTGAACCATCTCTTTTGTATCCTGCACCCCAGTATCAGCTTGCGTTGTTTGTTGAGTATAGGTATGCTTGAACTTGTCAAGCCACGCATTAAACACGAGACTTGATAGAACGTTGGTTTGTAGTCACCTCTTTGGAGCTAATGGACTCTCTTGTTAGCCAAGTACTTCAAGGGAGCTTGAAATCGCAGCACCAAATTGTTGATTTCTCTCTCATGGCTGCTCCAATTACCAGAAGGTAAACTATTTCCGTTTATGGTTGGACATTCCCCGGTTTGGTTTCCATTTAAATGCTGGCTTTTTCCAAAGCACAGTAATCACAGACGAACAAAACTTAGGAAAGCGTGGCTAGTCATGTTAATGCTATTAGGATAAAGTTTCAATGCAGTACAGAAATTAGAAATTTCTGCTACGCTGAGGAAAGGCAAAGATATCAAATCAATGAGTCACAAATGTGAGTTATGTGAATTGAACATGTCTCCGTTTCACAAAAAAACATCTGGAAGTTTAGACTATCGGTGAGGTGGACAAATTTTTTAATGCCACAACTTAGGGAGCTATTCTCTCTCTAGTCCACTGGTCATGAATGCTCAAGCTTAAATGGAATGGCATTTATTTATCGTTTTCTATCACAAGACAAATCAAATTTTAGCCATTGGAGCAACAACAGTTTCTTTTATATTTCGTTCCTTTCCTTTTTTTGGAGTTTTTTTCTTTAGATTTTGCCTAGGCTCTGCGAGAGCCATTTTAATTTCTATTTGTCAGGGAATTCGCGAGAAAATGTATTTCTTAGAGCTCTGCTTTTTGTGCACACTTGATGTCAAAAATGTTTGTGAAGTAAAGAGCATGAACCATGAGAACCAATTACTTTTGAGGACATCGTGTGTCCATTTACACATGACTAATGATTCTTCATTCATGATTCATAGGGAATCTGTTTGAGAATTATCTTATTTCAGTAAAGCTTCAGTTAGTACCGATATTCTCTTAGTGCGACTGATGTTGTGGTTATCATGAAAACGTTGAAGGCCGTTGGGTCATGTCATTCATAGATGATGCTTTTCAGGCATTACAAAAAGTGTTATCAGATCTGTTGTAGGTCTTTAAGGAAAACCCTCGTTATTGTTTATTTCTTCAGGTTTGAAGGAAGACAATAAATCATGCACTAAGAGAATGTATGAGGTACAAAAAGGAGAAAATGTTAACCTGTGTTGCCCAGTGACTGCCCAGCCATCACCAGAAGTTGAATGGACATTTAAAGGTGTAAAACTTGGAAGATTTCTATCCACAGTTTTGGATCTGTCTAATATCAGTGATGCCGACTATGGATCTTATGAATGTACTGCAAGTGACTTGTCAGGAACAAGGAAAACTTTTCTGATTACCCTAAATGAAACAACAAGTAAGTGCCTGTTAAATTATATTACTTGTTTGGTACTTAGTAATATTTCATATGTTTACAGGTCTACTTATTCTGGCCTTCGAAATTTTTTTGAGGTATTAAGTCGCTCAAGAAATTGTGGTACTGTGTCGGGGGGTATTTCAAGATGATTTGGTTTCACCAGTGCATTTTCTATGGCTGACGTTTCGAGCAGTACCCCTTCGTCTGAGCGAATAGAGGAATTGTGGGTTTTGTGTGGGTTATACACGGAAAAATTGAGTTGCACTCTGGGTAGAGATCTCGTAACGTGAAAAACCATGAGATATCAGTTGAATGAAAGGTGTTCGTCAATTCTGTGTTAAATTGTTGTTCTAGAATTTTGTAGCTTCCCGAACTCCCTAGATTTAGGAAAAGGCTACAGACTGCTATATGTTGCTTAGAATGATTAGGGGGAGTTTAAGTGTCCAGCAGCTGGTGTGGATGTATCTTTGTCGTTTCTTTCAACGTCACGAAGGTATTCTCGGAATCAGTCACCTAGTCGTTTGCATGCTACACTTGTGTGTAGCTTTTTGCAATAAGTGCAACTTATGCTATAGATTACATTGGTGGAGTTAGGTGAAGTGATCAGTGATATTAATAGATCACTAAGGGATCGATTTCATCTCAACGTTATGAATAAAAGGACAAGTTTTGCATTGTGCGCATGAGCATTTGACAGTTCCAGGTTGATCATTGGTTTGTAGTGAACTTCTGACTAAAAAGGCTCAAATGGTTTTGTGGAGGTTGCGAAGAGGATATACCAATTTGGGGATCATTTTGAAGTAATTGGAAATTTTTAAGAATGTTGTATTTAACTGCGTACCGGTAATTGTGAGGGTAAATGGAATTTGTGCATTTTTTTTCCTTCTACTAAGTATCTAGTGCAAACTGTCGATCAATTTTTTGGGCGCAGTAATGGCCCGCTTGAACGACAGATGCAAAATAGACACGTTTTTCGAAGAACTGGCACATTGCCTCTGATTTGTGGGAAAAATCATACATAAAAGATAAAGTCGAAGAAACTGAAAAATGATCTGAATTCTGGACACGTGATGGACTTGAAGATAAATATAACAAATGTCTGTGAGAATCTGTTGGTTAATCCAGTATTTCACCTTACTCTTAAAAGGTATGATTTATGGTCAGTATCTAACTATCTAGTGAAAGAAACCACTGGGTAGTGAGCAGTTGCTCTTGTTAAAAAAAAAAATGAATATCATTATTACATATTTTTTCTTTTGATTTTCAAGGTACCAAGATCGAAGATGCCACACAGAAAAAAGTAATAAAGAGGGGCGAGAAGTTCAAGTGGAAGTCCTCACTGAAACCTTTGCACTATTTGATTCAATACAGTGGAAAAGATATACTTAATGACGCTGTCGTTGGAAGTAGTGCAGACCAGTCACTTGAGATTCCCTTCTCCACTTTGAAGTTTAAATCTGAAGACAGGAAACCAGATCCAGTAGAGGTGACCATTGTAGTCTGGGCCATTGACATGGACGGCATCATAGGACAAGGCGGTCCTTTTCTGAAAGGTAAGGTTTGAAGAGAACTTACTTCTTGTGCAGTTGGTTAGGTAGGCTTAAATTTCTCAGATGTCAGACTGTAGCCTTTTTACTTGTAGCTTTTTTGCTCTTGGTGCGTGAACATTTGTTTTTCTTTCCCTTGCGGCTTCGCAACTTGCTCAAGTGCTCCCCAACAGGAACAGCCAGCTACGCACGCTAGCTATTACTACCTCTCATGTAAAATCGCCAATGTAGTATTACACAATAAATTCCGAAGCAATTAGCATAACATTTAGCCGTACAACGGCAAAAAGTTCGCCTTAAGACGTAAAAATTGACAAATGTCGGTCGTAGAAAAAGTTAACCTTTACAATTCTTCTTTCAAGCGTACCGGAAAGAAGTTAAGCTTTAGCCGTAGAATGACCACAATTTTAACCACTAGAAGTGACAGCTATCTTCCCATAGAGACCTTCATTTGATTGTCGCACTTTTGTAAAAGGCAAAATCAGCGACTGTCACTTTTTACTTATTGACCGGCAATTGATTTGACTAATCAAGATTTGTAATCTATACCATTCAGACCTCTGAGCCATGCGCTTTAACTACCTCTATATGAAAAGGAAAACCAATGGCCAAAACTTTAACCGTTAGCCGTGAAAGCCATCTTCCCATAGAGATCCCCATATGATTGTCACATCTTTTGTGAAAGTCAAAATCAGCGGCCTCAACTTTCTACTAATTACTAATTACTAATTACTACACCTTCACATGTTACCCCCGGGTTCAAACCATTTACTGCATTTCTACTAATTAACCAGCAATTGACTTGGCTAATAAGCTTTCAAACCTAGACCGTATAGACACTTTCTTCTGAACCATTTACTTTAAGTACCTCTAAATGAAAAGGTAAAAGGTAATTCCGGTACAAATTCTCTACCCCACCCAGGTAAGGTTCAACGGACGACAGTTAAAAAGTGCGTTGCCTCGGATGTTGAAGCTGCGAATCAATCGGTGTATAACGTCCCTGACGCCCATCAACATTTCTTTCACGTTAAAATCTAAAAAAAAAAATAACAGTACGCTAAGCAAATCTAATTCGATCGAGTTAACGACCACACCTATATAAAAAGACAAACTTGCGATCGTGAGTGATTCTTTCTCTACAATGAATTTGTAGCAGAAAAACGCAAGCACAAGATAAAAAGTTGCAAGGACATGTATATACAAACAAAAAACTCAATGAGAAAATGAACACTTGTTGAAAATACCTCCAACTTGAATGTTATAAAAACTTGCTCCATGGCAGAGCAGTCTTGAGTCTTGGTCTGGATTTTGCCATATGGACGGCTTCCACGAAAGCGGTCATAAGCCGGGTATTTTTGTTCGCAAAAGCCGGAAAATTTAAAATAAAGAAGTTTGCCCGAGTGCCATATTATAAAATACTTATTAACATCGCTTGCTCGAGGTATACTTGGCCTTTTGTCGCTTTTGGACGAACCTCGCTGCACCCATTCCGTACTGCCACAATTATAATTTCGGGCCAATAACTTGTAGCTACTAATTGGGCGGGAGGGCCCAACGGGAAAATATTTTAGCTCGAGGTCATTAAGTACACGACGTCCATATGTCATGAACGACAGCCGAATATTCTCCCGTTCCGCCCGATCTAACTCAGTTAAGAAGCATTTTATCATATGTCCACTGACTAAATTTTGAAAAATTCGAAAAGTTTGTTTTCTTACTCAGCACAGCCTATGTAAGAAGGCTGCCACATGAAGTCTCTGCAAGCAAACCACAAATTTAAAGAAAATCTGGGAGCAACGAACCATGCCATTTTGGCAGTTTGACCAGACCGGCGCTTTGCATCATTTTGGAAAACATCGATCCTCGAGATAATAATGTTTGAAAAGGAAAACCTGACAAAGGGTTAGCTAGAAAACTGTACTCGAAAATGTCTTGCTAATTGTGCGATCAGCCTGACGCGATTTAACTCTAGTATGGCTGGATAACTCATTTAGAATGCACGGTCTTTGTTACTCTTTCCTCCATCCAACGCCTAAAGAACAACGATTTCCCGAGCCGGTGATAGAGTCCAATTGCTGGAGGGTGTGTTAAGAATTGGCGCTCGACCTTAAATTAAACCTATGTCGCCTATGGCTTCCCTGCCAAAGAAAATTCACAACAATTGAGTATTAAGAAATCCCTATTTATTCGTTCACTCCCTCGATATACACGTATAGTCCTAAAACTCTCTAAAAAACAACTGATATTTGATAATCTGAAATCTGACACATTAATCAATGAATCATTAACTGACAATAGTTAGACTGATTTCCGACACCCCCTTCCCCCTTCCCCCCCCCCCCCCCCCCCATATAGCTCTCCTTGAGGTAATATGTTCTACCGGAAATTACTTAGTGTCAACGAAAACGAAAGCTTTCAAGAGTCAAGATCTTGTAGAGTGACAGCTCCAATGCCGTTTGCGGCCGCAGCTGCCTTCTCGGCGAGGGTGGAAATCTTCTGCTTGAGGATTTAGTACTGGAGGACAAACTGTCACTCTGTCACGGCTCAACTCCAGTGGATAAAGGTGTTGGATGGCGCTCTCTAGATATCCCTTTCCCGTGCCAAATTAAACCGCTCGCACCTCCCCGTCACGACTAAGGTAAAGCTGCCGCACCACGCCCATCGGCCACTTGTTTCGGTTATTCTCTTCCGCTTTAATAAGGACCATGTCTCCCACTCTTACCTCGAAGTTCTTGTAATTATGGTTTAGGCTATGCCTCTGAGGGAGAGCATTCAAATACTCCCTCGTCCAGCGGTTCCATAGTTGATCTTTGCACAACTTGAGATATTTCTCACATCTCCTCAAGTCTATAGCTTCACCCCTCCAAGGTTCTTACTTTGGCAACAGGCTTAAACGCTAGAACAAGAACGCCGAAGGTAGCTGAACGACATCATCGATGTAGCTTAGTGGACGGCGATTGATTTGGACTTCTACATCGAGTATGACGTAATTGAGCTCGTCCCAATTCAACGTTGCTGCTCCGATGGTCCAAGCGGTGAGTTGTTCTGGACTCTCACCCCCAGTTTACTCCCGTCACCAAAGCTATGTAATTCGACTTCTTGCAAGGATTCGTGATAGCTTGTAATCGACTTTGACATCGACAATTGCGAAGGCAAAGACTGCTCCATTTCTGCCATTGCTATAGTAGTGGTCCCGTGAACTTGGCGTCCCGGGCTTGTTTCTTGTCACACACATTTCTGTAGATTATCTTGCCTTCAAGTGTCACAGGCGAGACCAACCCCAGAGGATTGTACACTCTGGCAAGCTTGCTTAAAAACGCCCTTTTGGTCGCTTGAACGGTTTCATTCGGAAACTTGACGCTCAATTCATCTTTCTCTTTGTCTCATCCAAGCTGCTGCTTAGCGAATGTCAGATCTTTGACTTTGTTCTCTGTCTCTCCTTCCAGTTGCGGAACGTTGAAATGCCACTTGTGTAAGGTGAAACTTGCTTTACCGAAGATTTCAATGGCGTGCTCCTTCCGGTACTGCGCCTTTTGCACTGTGACTCCTCCTGTCAGCAAGTCATCCACGTACAGGTTTTGATTCCCACGTTCCAAGGGGACACTCTAGCACTCCCCCAAGCAGAAACGAGGAACACGTCAGGCTAAACAGCGCTCTAGTAAGCCTGAATCCTTTGAGTTTAGAGTGTTCATCATTCCTCCAGTGAATTCTAAGCGCAACCCTGTCTGATTTTCTGTTTCGCACCTGCAGAAACACTTTGTTTAAATCTCCGATCACTGCAACTGGGTGGCAGCGCTGGTGAACGAATACATCCTAGAGCTTGTTCTGTAACGAAGGGCCAGCGTTATGGAATTCAGTTAAGGATGGTGCTGATGGGTGTGCCTTGGCAGACGCGTCGTAAACAAAGCGCATTTTTGTAGACTTCGGATTTTCCCGTACCACTGGTGTATGGGAAATGTAAAATTCAACTCCCGAGGTGGGTATTCAACTCCCGAGGTCATATTCTGTTTGCTTTGCCCGCTGCAACTTGTGTTAGAGTTCGCAGTCGTTGTAGACTCCCCTTCTCATTTTTCGGCGGAGTTGACCGATCTCCTTTCCAAGACAAGCCAGTCTCATACCAGCCCTGTTCGCTTCTCACCAACTGCTCCTTGAATTCACCGTACACCGCTTGCTGGTTGTAGAGGGGGCTGTCAGCTAGTCCCAAGATAGTCGTTTTAACACTGTTTTTGCGACTTTCATTGTAACACGTGTGGTTCTACCATTCAACTGCTTATAGAAAAACACTAGGCTGGTCACTTTAACCGGTCCCTAACACCACCCGTCGCCAATCGGAGGCCGATAAATTCCACAGAAGTCGACCGATCTCCCTGGAACTTCCACCCGCGAAAGCGCTTTGCTAATAACTACCCGATCGAGCGGCAAAAGTTTCCAAATTCCGCCGCATCGATGGGAGAGACGCTCCGTTTTACCAACCTTTCTGGCTACATCGCTTTCTAGATACTCGTATCCGTTTGTCTTTATTATTCATTAAGAGTCTATTCATTCATTGAGGTAGTCACAGCACACGTGTGACTTTACAAAATATTAAGATCAAGTACAATTAAATAAAATTAAAAAGACACATATCAATAAAGGATCTCTTAAAACGTTCTGTTTTAACAGCAGGTAAAATAAAATCATGTCCTCTGTTTCGCAAAAATCTTTGTTTTTTAGGAGGTAATAGTTGATAAAGGGGGTGGGAAGGAGTATCTGTGATAATTTTCCATAGCTTACTGTCTCGGTTTCTTATAACTTCAGCTATTACATTCAGGCTGTTGGTGTAACCAAACCTAAACGCTCACTTAAAAAACCTGTCAATGCGATCAAGGTATTTACCTTGATATGCCGCTCCCCAAATCTCAATTCCATATAAAAACAGGGACATGATTAAGAGATCCAATTATTTTAGTCAGTTGCTCTTTAGGATATCCAAAATATTTACCAACGCTTAGAATATATAAACGACTACTAGCTTTGCGTAGCAAATTATCAACATGAAGGTCCCAGTCCGATGGATTTTCCTGGAAATTCATGCCAAGCAATTTCAACCAGCTTTTCCGTTCAATTCCCAGTACCAGAGATGGCAGTGGTTTGGAAATTCTACCATGCACCACCATCTCCGGGTCTTAGTGAGGTTTAGCTTCATACGGTTTCTTACCGCCCAGCGTTTGGCCTTACTACGGGATACTAATATTAATATCGAAGCGCAACTGACCAAATAAATGACTCTCCAGGGGATCGATAGGAAGGTTGTTATGTTTGCCCTATTGCTAAACAGCACCGTCCGGAGAGTCGTGCGTGTAATTCGACCGGCCTTACTCAGGATTTTCTGTCTTACAGAAAAAAGAAAACCTACCGTGTGTGTAATGTTATTCAACTAAATCGTTGCAATCTTAATCGAAAACCGGCTTTTTATACCCTCGTCTGGTTTCTTCATATGTCTATCGTCTATGTACTACGTATTTTTGACGTTTCCTTCCGCGTTTGCTATAATGAAGCTATCGAAAAAAGATCGTCCTGTACGACGAAAAGTCGCCGAATTACGCGGCTTACGAGATCAATTCAAAAGCATGGAATCGGCGAAATACAGCTTTGGGATTTGGCAAGAAAACGAGCATAGAGTTTGCAGAAGCCGTACTAACACAGCCTATCAGTGGAAAGTCAAATAAAAAGCTCCTCTCAGCCTCTTGTGTGACCGACGAACGGGGAACGTTTTCAATCATCCTCGGAGACCCAGGGGCTGTGAGTCGATTTCAAGTTAAGGGCAGAAGGTCACACAATGTCCCCTGGGGACATTGTCTTACAAGACTAGTTCCAAACGGTCACAGTGGTTCTGGCATCTGATTGGTGCCAGAAAATCTTTTTTTTTCCTGCCCAATCAGAGTGAAGTGTGCCTTGGAGTCCTCTCGTGTGTTTTAATACGGACATATACAAGAAGCTCTGTTGCTCGCTATGTTTGTTTGAGCCGTGCGACGAAGCTTTGCCCGTGGTGAAAAGTTTCAGTCTCAGCACACAATGTAAGAGAAATCGATCAGAATGTCCGCGAAAATCTTACCGGTAATTATACTGGATACTTTCGCAGGTATCAAAGAGAACGTGTTTAAAAGTTTGCTAGGTTCGTATAAAACATAATGGTTGCAGGCATTGATATGTCGTTTTAAACGTTAAACGAGATGTAAGCTTAAATCTTTCTACCAGTGTAGATTTTTTGTATAATTTGCTGTAACTGAAACTTTTCCAACCCGTGAAGCTATTTCGTCGCACGGGCCACGCAGGTATGTCGAGCAACTGGCGCTTACGCAGCTTTCTGTGCGCGCCAAAATCTGATCTAATCTTCGCCTGAAAAAAAAAAAAAGAAAAGCTAAGCGTGGAAACTTCTGTTTATTAGATGTGGGTAGATAACCCTGTACTAAGCTGACATTTACAATAAAGCAAACCCGCCCTTTCCATCCAATATTTCCTTGTCTTTGGATTTGTTTTCACCAATGAAAGCAGCATCGATTCCCAATGATCAAAGGTATTTAACGTGGTCTTCAACAATCGAAAAATGAGGTGAAATGACAATGACCAAGGGAGTAGAAGAGAATCCGTGGCCTTTCGAGCTCAAGAATTTGAACACTCTAGGCAGCAGTTGAAAGATTAAACTCTTTCCAAACCCCTTCGGTAACCGTTTGAAAACATCTCTCCTTCCCACGATGTTTTCGATAATTAGTTTTTGTTCAGATTTCAATTTTGTTCAGATACCTGCGAAAGTATTCAGTATAATTTCTGGTGAGATTTTTGCGGACAATCTGATCGATTTCCCTTACATTGTGTGCGGAAACTGACACTTTTCATCTAGAGCAAGGCTCCTTCGCACGGCCCAAACAACCAAAGCGAGCAACTGAGCTTCTTGTATATGTGCGTGATAAAACACACGAAAGGACTCTAAAGCACACTTCACTCTGATTGGGCGGAAAAAAACAAAGATTTTCTGGCACCAATCGGATGAAAGAACGACTGTGACCGTTTGGAACTAGTCTTGTAAGACATTGTCCCCAGGGGCTCTTCTGCCTTTAACTTGAAATCGACTCACAGCCCCTGGGTCTCCGAGGATGGTTTTCAATCGGATGTTACTAAAATTGAGAACGGGGAACGGCGAACGGGGAACGGGTGCACAGCGGTAACCCACCTGAGAATTCAAACTGGCGGAGTAAACGATGTTTACAAACACTGATTTTATCGCTAGGTCGCCGTTTGCAGCGAAATTAGACGACTCGCTTTTATTTAACTATTGCCCAGGCGAAGCCACGAAGCCTAGTATTCCGAGGCGAGAGTTCGAAGTCAACGTTTCTGCAATGGCTGCCACCATTTGTTCTGACGTCTCTCTTTGTTTTTCCTTCCTGAAATCTGCATCTTTTGGCAGAGTTTGGGTATGTTGGTTGTTTGCATTGCCCAACAGCATTTTTTGCAGATAAGTAGCAAGGAGGAAATATCTTAGATTAACAGAAATGAGCTAGGAAACGTAATAACCAGCCTAGTTATTAAAATTGCTACATTCAGATATCTGCTTACCTTACCGCAAAATAACATCAGGAACATATCTTTGTATCGACCCATAAACTTCCATGTAAACAATAGAGAAATCAAACATTGACTGAACTTTTAAGAACATTTAATTTAACAGGAAAACATCAGTTATGTCTTCAAGAATGTAGGTGTATGAATGCACATTCATGCTAATGCTTAATAATATTTATACTTCATTGATCATATTCAAGAGGAAGTGATTCCCATAATGGGCGTGAAAGTCATTCAGCTGTTTGCTTTACAACATTATTGACATTGCTTGGTTGTAACGGTGAAGGTATTGGAGGTAAACCTCATTACCTTGCAGTACAATTACTCTGTGAATCTAAGAATAAATGCCGCGAGCTTGTAGTTCTGAGTTGATTGTTCAAATGTTGTGCATGAATTGTAAGATACTCACCTCTCCGAGGATTTGATTTCTATGCAACCTGCAATGTATGCCAGACAAAAACTAAATTTATGAGGCACTCAACATTTCAAAGTATAATCCTTCAATAAAACCTACACTTACCGTCCATGCTTTTTGCTCCGACGATCGCGTTCGAAGAGCACGTACTCAAAACTAGTTGCCAGACCCTTTTAGTTCCCTTTACTCCGCCATTTTGAATTCTCAGGCGGGTTACCGCTGTACACCCGTTCGCCGTTCCCCGTTCCCCGTTCCTCGTTACCAGTTTTAGTAACATCATTTTCAATCGAATCCCATGTATTTTTGAGCAACCTTTCACTCGCGGCGAGGTAAGTTCACAGATACATTTCTCTTAAATTTCATCTTTAAATCCCATATTCTTTATGTATATTTTGAAACATTGTGAGTTTTTATTGAACGTGGAGCGTGACGAATTTATTCTTAGGAGGTGTAACACTTCTCCCTTTAGAAATCTTCTCTTCGCGCCTGATGAATGACACGAATATAAATTCAAGTATTCGAAGGTCTTCGTCTGTTTGTAATGCGTTTGGATGTGAAGGGCCGATTCCCTGTTAAATCTCTCGCTTTCGTACACTTATATGTGTGTAAGAATATAATTTCCGAGTCAGATATTTCAGCCGTGAACAAGATATTAGGGACCTTTTGGCATCGCGTTTACTGCAAAAGGCAAATGGCTGCTAGCGGTTTGAGGTTTTCCGTTTGCCGTCGTCACCAAAATTGAATTTAGCATGGCGTTGACGTCTTTTGGCGGGCAAAGCCTACCTTTTAAGAGCCTTTTTATCTTCAAGGTATTTTGAGATAAGGCCATTCATCCTTTCTCTACAAGCTCGCCCTGAGAGCACGACGGGTTTTTTGTCTTCCGAAAAAATAGGGGAAGTACCCTCGAAATTTCCTTATAATCAGCGGGACATTTTGGCCTTCGCTGGGCCACTTCGGTCGCCAGCATCACCTCTTGGCAAGTGTTTGGCTATCTAAAAGGCATTTTCTAGAAATGGAAGAAGGCATACATTGATACAGAACTCCATACCTGTGCTTCTTTGCATGCACATGTTTAGGAACTTCGAGCCGCCATTTTGTTTTCAAGTTCTTTCGCCACTCGGCTTTTTTCCATTTAGATCATGCAAAATACATTGTTTTTTAATCACAAAAAAACGACATTTGGATCCATAGATGGTAGAAAATTCTTACTAAAAGTGTCAAACGTAAGTTAGTTTCGTTAAGTGGCCAAAAAACGGCTGGAGCGCCTTCTTCCCGTCGAAACTGGAACCGCAAACTGCAAACGTGACGGCAAGGCGGTGATCACGTGACCTCAGGTTCGCCGTTTGCCGTAAACGTGATGCTAAAGTTCCCTATTATAATCTCTCGACAGAAGTAGCTGTTTGCCTGTCATACTAATTCTTCTATTTGTCTTTGGCTCTGTTCCACAGACAGAAAACGTCGTCAATATATCTCTTCCAAAGTAGCGATTCAGTTGCGCTCTTGCTGATAATATTTTTGGCTATGAAAATATTTGCAAAAGCCACTGCTGCTGTGGTATTCTTTGCCGCTATCGTTCGGTTTGCGAGAAAAAGTATCGAGTTTTAAAAATAGGAAACTTGGTGAGAATTCACAGCTCTGGTATAGAAAATATACCTATCTTAATTGCAGTAGCGAAGTTTAGGAAATAAGAGTGGAAAAGTAATTAAAAGTTTCTGCTTATCTATGCAAGGTTGGTGTGGAAACTATCGTATGAAAAGAAATTAAAATTACGAGTACAAACTCAGCTGCCAACCACCATGAGAACTAATCTTTTTCATGTAAGACCTTAAACACTTATATTTACCGAAATTTTCACTAGAGTTGAACAAGAAAAGTACCGAGATGCAGCTGTACAATTTAACTTGGCTATTCAAAATTTACTTGTGGCTTTTTATCTTTTTAAAACATAGCAATGAAGGAAACTCGCATGAATTAAGAACGCTAAAATTCTAAAAACAAAGAATAAAGATGCTTAAACATCCACAGGGAAAAATCACTTAATTTTCCCGCAACAATTCGTCTTATCAGAGCTCATCATTTCCAATGTTCAAAATTTCAAATGTTCGCGAAAAGGAGGTAATAAGAGATTCACTTTAACAAAACTCTTGATGGAATATTACTGAACTGGTAACCGTGAAGTAAATTCACGTAAAATTATTCTGTTCTGAAACCATTCCCTTTTGACCCATGACAGCGATTTGCTGTATGAACAACTAAAAGTTCTTTTCCTGTTTTCCTCTTTAGGTCTCTCCAACGAAACATCAGCTGCAACAACTTCTGAGGCTTTCACCTTTACACTCATTATTTTAATCTTTGGGGCTCTAAACCTTCAATAGACCTTTTTAGGTATTTGGCCACATGGTGTGAAATGAGTAAAACAAACTTCAATGAAATGTTTGCCCTGTGACGATCACAGAAATCTTTGCGCAAACTCAGTGATCCGATCATTGGCAACTCATTCTTGGATGTAGAGATTTGTTTACTTAAATAGCTGATATGATCTTTCCAAGTTAGCTGCTCGTCAATACATACCCCAAAAACTTAAGTAGCGTTGGTTTGTGTTAAAAGTTGGCCGCCAAGGGAGATAGAGAAGTTGTGGTTACATCTCCCTGAAAATAAAATGAGTCGTTTTCTTTACATTCACCGATAATTTGTTACAAACTTCAATATTTTTTAGTTTGTTATTTAGCACAGATACTAAGGTATTTGCGTTGGAGTGAAAATAAAAAACACAAGTATCGTCGGCAAAGAGCAGAAGCTCTATCAATTCTGAAGGATTTTGGAGATAGGTTATGTAAAGAATAAAAACAAGGGCTAAGAATGGAACCTTCGAGTTGTTTATGATCTCAGTTAACGACTCCATTTTGATTGTCACCGATTTCTCTTTTACGTCAGTCATTTGAGTGACGATTTATCCGTGAATATGAAAAATTCGGCGAGAGAAGGAATTTCGTCCATACGATGTCGTCTGCGGCACATACTTAAGCAGCCATTTAGATTACTGTTTACTCATTTTAAACCATAAGACCAGAGAGCCAAAAAGGTCTATTCAGCTAGCTTGTGCATGTTTTCAAGTTAAAGCATACCAGCTTATTTGATTATTTTAACCAGTTAGCTGGCAGCTAGTTTGTGCATTTATCCGGTTGAACCTTTTCGGCAGCTTAGTATGTGATAGATTTAAAACAGAGGGTTCGTTTGTTTTTTGTTTTCGTCAAGCGGTCATTGTAGTAGTCAATTATAATATGCATGATATATAACCGCCTAATATTAGGGTTCGAGCCCCGGCCGGACCAACACTCAGGGTCTTAAAAATAGTTGAGAAGAATTTGCTACCTTTCTATAACATCAAGAAATGGTTAGATATTCTAGTCTTCTCGGATAGGGACGAATAAATGGAGGTCCCGTCTCCTGCAGGGTTGGGGTAGGAGACGTTAATTTCCCACACACGAGATTACTGTGTGATGGATGTCCTCCCCTGGGGTGGGATGGTGGGATATCGGGCGCACTTAATAAGGAGCCTCGCTCTGTTGTGCGACCCTCACCACACTCTGGTGAAAGTGATTAAATCTAAATTTTTCCAGTGATGACCAAACCTGCTTGATATGGGCTCCACTTAAATAGAAATGTCAAACATTCTAGAGCATTCTACATCTTAATCAAGTATACTTCTGGAAAACATTGATAATGTAATACTTTTTTGTACTTGTAGAGAAAGTAGAAGTCAATTCCAGATGTTTTCATTTTATTCGCTTTTTTTTTTTCCAGATTTGCTTGGTTATGAGGCAAGGACTGAGCTCTGTCATTCCTTAACCCTTTTCTGGCAAGCCACGCATACATGGGCGTCATAACACCCAGTACTGTTGTTATTTGTTTCTTGTTGAAATTAAGAGACAACATTATGTAAGTGTGTACATTGCAAGGCTGTTTGATGTAACACCTATTGTAGCCTAGAACAGCCACAATGATTCCCGATTTCCATTGCAGTGAACCGTTCCTATAATAACAAATCCCAAAAATCCAGCATTCTGCTCCAAGAGCAACACTGAAAATCGATTTTTTAAATTGTTTATTTTCATTTCTACATGATCATGACTATCTCTAAGAAATTACTCAGTTCTAGCTCATTTATTTCAGCTGAAAAAGTGAATCTGCAGTTGGCCAATATTATTGACACAATGAGGAAAGTTTTAGAACATGAGAAGACTAAAAAAAAAAGGGAGTTGGGAAATTTCGTGCGAATCTGTCTTTTGGGGCAATTTTATTTTTAGATGTTTATTTTTTAAATAATTTTAAAATATTTCAATGCTATTTCTAGTCAAAGGTAGAATTATTATATGATTAAATTTTTTTTTAGTGAGAACTTTTGGAGTATAATTTCTTTATATATTTTGGATCGGAGTCTTGTATGTGCACCTTCATGTTTTTTTGTTTTGTTTTGTTTTTTGTTTGTTTTGTTTTTAGTTTTTGGGTTAGGTTATCTTAATTCTCAAATGTTTAAGAAATAGAAGACGTGAATTTAGCGAACTTATTGAGCATCGCGCTCAAAGTCCCGTTCGCCAAGTCAAGATGTTAGCAGTCTGGCCCTCTATCGAAGAAGGATTCCTAACCGCACGTTCACGGGCTACAATAAACGCAATCAAAATTGTCAAGTACTTGTGAAAAGTTTTCGTGGCTTGTATGAAGCGGCGTTTCGTCATGGCTCAGGGACTCATCAGATACTTTTCGTAAGTTTTCTGCGAATTCATCGAACATCGCGCATCATCGAGCATCGAGCATCGCGCATACCACAAGGGAATTAAGAAGGTATTAGTTCTACTCCTAGAATTTTCTCTATTTGTAGCATTGAATCATTGGTCGGTGGTTTTTTCCATTATCAATACTTTTAAGTATATGCTGTGGTGTTTAAGAGCGCAGACATTGCTAAAAGAATGAGTAAAACTAGTGATTAAACAGCTGATTGTAGTCAAATCATATGTGAATGGAATTCTGAGTATGCTCCTGTTTCTAGAACGGCTTTATAGGTGCTTGCATAGCACATTGAACATGTCAGAGAGCTTTTCTCGATTCATTGCTTCCAATTACCGTAGAAGTGTTTTTGATAATAGTAAGTGATTCACTGTTTCTAAACGAGGTCCTTTTATTAATGACTACGATTATAACAAAGATGTAAAATGGGATTTATGCTTTAGAGTTGTAGTTGATTTTATGATAATTTTTCTATATTTATTATAAGTTTAGATTTCAGAAGATTTGCTGCCAGATTGTAGCCACGTTAGTCTGTTTTTATTAGCTTTAAATTGCGTAGCATTGTACCAGCTAAGCAGTGACTACCAAGTGTTACCTCGAGTAGGAAAATCGCGCAGAATGCCTTCTTTTCTCGGAATATTCAGTGCCAGATTATAGATCTGTAATATTTTTGGCTGAACGTGATCTGGAGAGCTTTCATCGTTCAAGGATTACGTGCGTTTCCTTATGCGATCCTTGTGTGTATTAGGTTTAACTGATAAACTTGATAAACACAAGGATCACCCCCTCTCACCCCTATGACATATAACTCAGCAATGGCTGTTGAGCTCGATTGTATGCAAATACAAGGCAACGTTTCGTGCTTGCTTTTGAAAGAAGAGAAATAGGATTGAATGAAAATCCGAATCGGTGATCTCTTGTTGTTCAGAGCGAGGTTCTTACTCGAGAATTAAACACAAGATATTGTAGCCTGTTACCCGGTTAACTACATTCTTATATACTGATAGCCGTTTTAGTGACCTCAGTTACAGTTAGTAACTACAGTTGTAATAATTGCGTTGATATTCACTACAAACATTCAGTGCGAAACAATTACCCTAAGCTTTCTATTTTGCAATCCATCTATGGAGAGATGCATTCGTTCCACCTGTAATAGTCTCGTGACTTTCTGCAACTTCCTGTTGAACTAGGTTTTTGTCACGCTGATACTGAAGTATTGTCGTTTATTGGATCTTTACTGTGTAGAAATTATGATTATTAAATGCTGATAAAATAAATTTGGATAATATTTTGGTTGTGTAACGTTGAACCTTGAAAGCTGTTTGCAAATTTCCTTTGCACGAGGGGTCTTTAATTAAAGAGTCGACACAACATGTTAGGTAACTGCAACCTTAAAGAGAGAGAATCATCGGTAAATTGTCGACTTCGTGTCTACACGACTTAATCCTCGACGTTTGCGTACAACTGCTTGTCATAAATTTTCATGTTGATGAGTTTCTGCAAAGGAAACACCAATTGTCTTAGGGGATGATGTCAAGGGCAATTAATTTTTTTAAATAGCATTAAAATGGATCACCAGTAAATCGGAGTCTAAGCAAATATTTGTTTGTAAATAACTTCTATTACATGGCTAGCAGCGCCTTCGGGAAAGATGAAGCGAATTGGCTACCCGAGCGGGCAAGATGGGCCCATCTTACCCGATTGGGATCGCCCGCTCTGATCCGGCGCGAGAAAAGAAGTGTGTAGGATGGACTTACAAAGTTGGTTTTTTTTTTTTTTTTTTGACAATTTCGGCGACGAAAATACAAACTAAAATACAACGAAAAGGAATGCAAAAAATACAGGAAAATACAAACGAAAGCGTAACTACTTACAAGATCTGTACGGCACTCCGGAATAACAACGACTAAATGAAAATTACAAACTACGACTTTAGATAGCGGATAAAGTCTAAAACAATAGACTAAACAAGGCTACACAATACTCAAAAGCGATTACATAAAACAACGCTGACAAACTTAGTTTACATTTTGACAGCACGAAAAAATACAAACTAATAAATACAGAACTGAACTATGAAGACGAGAACTATTTACACTAACTACAAATAACAAAGACGAACGACAGAACCGATAAAAAATAACTCTCGTGGCTACATCTAGGTTCATTTAGGTTGTTTTTAGGTTGTCGTTCGTCTTATTAACTCACTGGAGCGGCCGCTGGCCATCGCAACTGTTGTAACGCTATACCCAAGACTGCTTGCGAGCGAGGAGAGAAAGGATTTTGTAACGTTGTGTTTACGTCGAATAAAATTAAAATTCTCGTTTTATTTGGTCTTACCACCCAGACTATGTCCACCATATTGCTGTACGCCAATTAAAAAGTGCTTCGTAACGCCTATTGTGCATTTTTGTGGACAGGAAAAACCAGACGGAATTAATGAATGGGGTCTTTTACGGCCAGAATAATAATTACGGTTTTGTCTCTGACGAAGAGGCGGCAGTAAGCATTATTATAGTCTACGAGCAGGTCGTTGTTTGGTCTCGTCACGCAACGTTGGAGAGAGAGCGTTGCATGACGGGTTCAAATTAGGGCTGTAGAGGGGACTGCAGGAAGCGTGGTGTCAATAGAGTCCTAAAGTGCTTACGTCACGTTTCCATAGCACCGGAATTCTGTGGTCTAAACAAACCAATATGGCGTCCCTAGCGTGACACATTGTCGTTGACCTCGAACACTTCAAGAGCTATAATAGCGCATTTTATCCTCCAATAATAGAAATAAGATAAAGAGAATCAAGATAACCTTTGGCCTTACTATTGAAGAGTATAATAAGCGGACAAAAGCACCTGGTGAGCAATAATTCGAGTCAAAACGCCACGGAGACGAAGTTTGCGATGGGCCAGTGTTTTCATCCAGATTGCAATCACACATCTGAAAGCCACTGCTGCCGATTCTTTTCGTTTCCAGACCAGAAAAAACATAAAACACTCTATGATAAGTGGATATCATTTGTAAGGTGAGTATTTTTCGAAAAATATATATTTCGATGCTGTACCATCGATTAGAAATAGCTGTTTTTTTTTTATCTCAAACTGATTCACGATTAGCTGTTTCTCTTTCTTGTCTTATTTCTTTTCTCGCGGCTTTGCCTTTCCTTGTCTTCAGTCTTGATCTAAGATTATTTAGTTACTAAAAAACTATATGATAGTTGTGAGTATCAAAGCTTTTACACTAACTAGTATTAGTAACAAGCTCAGAGAAATACTCGCTTCGCATTCACGTCTTAGACTACAAGGTTAAGCATGTGACCAACTAAACTTTGGGTTTTTTAAGCGCAAGTATAGTAACTGCTTCTGTCTTTTTCTGTTATAGGAGAGGAGATAGAAAGCCCAGCAAACATTCGCGACTTTGCAGTTGTCACTTTAAAGATGGGCGAAAAGAAAATATGCCAACCATCAGTGACAGAAACAGGCACAAGCTGTTTGATAGTTTGGACTTGCTGCCAGGTACAGGACCAACACCTCCCAGTACACCTACCCCCAAGAAAAAACGGAAAGTGTCTGCCGAGCCCACGAAATTACCAACTGTAGCATCTGTGCTTGAAGAGATTAAAGAGAACTCTGAACCATGTTCCACTGAATGCTCACAAGAGGAAAAGACAAGTTCCAAAGAAGCTCTGCTGTCAATAGAGCTTGATATGACTTCAACAGAACTTGCTAAACACAAGGAAGTGTCAAGTTACTATAGTGCACACTACTCTGCTAAGAGCTTGAGCCCTGAGGTGATACGGATGGAGACAGGTCTACCCACTAAGGATGTTTTTGATATTGTTGTGGGATATGTTTCAAGATTCAAGGGTGAAATAAACTATTATGCTGGATGGAAGGTTGAGGCGATCACACTTGAGGACCAGATATTTATCACTCTGATGAAACTGAAACAAAATTATACCAATCTACATTTAGCCCAGTTGTTTTCATGCAGTGTTGCAACTGTTGCTAACATAGTACTAACTTTTGTCCATGTTCTGCATTCTCTCCTGTTCAAAGACATCATGACAACTGTGCCATCTAGAGAAAAGAACAAGATGTGTTTGCCATCTTCTTTCACTGAGTACAGCAGTTGCCGCATTGTGATTGATTGTACAGACATTGAAATTGCTGCACCTAAGCTCATGTCCCAGCAGAATGCTACATATTCCAGCTACAGGGGAATGAACTCTTTCAAAGTCATTATAGGGGTTGCCCCAAATGGAGTTATAACCTATGTTAGTGATCTTTTTCCTGGCTCAGTCAGTGACAAGGTCATGGTTAAAGAGTCTGGGTTTTGTAAACGTTTGAGTGCTGGTGATCTTGTTCTGGCAGACAAAGGTTTTCTCATCAGCGATGTAGTTCCAAGAGGTGTTTCAGTGAACATACCACCATTTCTCAACAATGGAAAGTTTACAGAGAGTGAGGCAAGGGCGACAAAATCAATAGCTCGATGTCGCATCCACGTAGAGCGTGCAAATGCAAGACTTAAGAGTTTTCGCATCCTTGGCTTCATCCCAGCATTTTTGAGGTGCCATGCTGACAAGCTATGCCAACTGTGCTCAGCTCTTGTTAATTTGCAGTATCCATTGATCAAGGATGGCTGCGAAGACTTTGAATTTGACTGAATAGAACTTTTTTTCAACTAAATTATAGTACAATGAGTTTTTAATATTATTTTTGTATTACGAGAAGCCCTACTGTAACAGATCAAATGGTATTGACATAGCTTTGGTCAAAAATATGATGTGGTCAGTTTTACATTTTTCTGATATTCATCTCCTTTATGTTCATTAATACAAACTACTATGTGTTCTGTGAAAATAGATTATAATGAAAACCAGTGACATTCTTAAATTGTCATTTCAACTAAATCCAGGTCAGGGGCATGTGACCAGTATGGAATTCTTTCGTCCAGTAGTTCCAAGTGTGAAAGTCGTGCTGGCTTAAAGGTTTTACTTTTGTGTCTGTGAAGCTGGGAGCCTGAGTCCAGGTGTATAAAACTAAAGCCAGACTTCAATTAGCTTAAGGGAGGGTGAGAGGTAGTCAGAAAAAATAACCTGTGCTGCATGGATTTTGTTTTGGCTCTCTCCCCTTCCCTTTGCATTGCTATGCAAGCCTACTTAAGTGTGGCATAAGTTTTATGTACCTGGGCCCTGTTGAGTAACCAGGATAAGTGTTACCAGCTACCAGTAGCCATTGGTTGCAAAAAAAAAATTGTTTAAGCTTGCTTTCAGGAAGAATGTAATTTATTATTAAGTTACTATGCTAAATGGAAAAATGTGGGTTCTTTATCTTGTGTCTCTATCTGAGTGTAGAATATGTAATGTTATATTAAGAAATTAATGTATGAAATTTAAAAAAATACCTTTTAACATTAGCTACTGCCTATTTACATTAGCTCCCACTACCCCCCCCCCCCCCCCACTCTGATTATGTCCAGCATCTGTGCACCACTTTTCAAAGTTCTCCCTCGGTAATCTTTGGGAATAGTTGATGAAAGTAAAAATCACTCAAGATAGTAATATTGTGCTCCCAAGATTCATCTCGTTCAATCTTGATAACTACACTATCCTTTGTGGTCCATACAACAAAGTAGCAGAATTTGCGCTTTGTCAGGAACATCTGGCCTTGACACTGATGCCAGTAAACATGTGTGGTAGACAGCGTATAATTCCCTTCCTTCTCCTCCAAGTAAAAGTCTTTGTGCCCACAAGCTTCCTTGATTGTCGCATTTCGATGTGTGTAGGGGCACTTACACTCAATCACCGAGTCGTCTCCCACAAGTCCATCAGGGGAAGCACCCAGAACTCCCGACTCGTGTAGCCAAAGGCCGGTCTGTACAGGTGTAAAGTTTGTGATGTTGGTGAAGGATTTCAGGGCCTCAGTCTCATTGTCCTGTCGCCATGCAATTGCTTTAACTCCACTCAAGTTGTATTCCCCAAGTAGTCGCTTGATAAGAGACGGTGTAACTCTTTTTGCCTGGAGGACGGAGCCAAAATTACTGGCAGTCAGGCGGCCTCTACGAGCTTGGTGCCATGCAGGGCTGTTTCGCTGGCCAGCCGTGAGGGTGCTCACAACATTTATGGTTCTCTCCTCTACTTTGGCATTCTCAATCAAGTACTCTAATTGTTTTTCCTTCGTAGATGCCATAAGGAAACCTTCTGAGTAAATGATATCCTCAATCGTCTTGATCGGGAGAGGGGTAGCAGGTTGTGGTTCGGGACTCAAGATCCAGCAGGTCCCTGTAAATTTGCCATAGCGCTTTAGTTCGCTGTACAGCCACATCCGATCTTCTCGGCTAGGATCGCGCGCCAAAGGGCTGTAATCCTTCTTCTTCGGTGGCGCTGGAAACATCTGGCTTGCAGACTGTACGCTTTCTGCCTTTCGCTTTCGTTTCCATTGGCATTCCAGGTCCGTCCTGCTAAGGTTATGGATGCCATAAATAAATATGGCTGCCGCGTGACTGCACTTGAACTCGCCGCGAGGACACTCGCATTCTGTGTTTTTTATTTCAAGGTTTTCATCGAGATAAATCTGATAAAAAGATAATTCGAAACAGACACGTAAGTTGCAATATATATTCCGCAATATAAACATTAAATTGGAGGTGAAATCGGGGTTGGGAGTTCTTCGAATTGAACATACGTGTTGTGATCCCAAATTGGCAACTTACTGTGACTTTGTAGTCCTTATTTTTCATGCTTGCTTGGACTTCACCTTTGATGACTCCCCTGGAATAAATAAAGCTTTGGACATGGTCGGATTTGAAGTGGTTTTCTCCGCGATCAAGCGATTTCCGCTCTCCAGAAAAGAAAGAAACGAGTGAGCATATCGATAAAGACGCCATGTTTGAAGTATGAGTTTAAACTGTTTAGACCAGAAAAAAATGCTGTCATGGCAACGTGACGTCACACTTTAGGACTCTATGCAGTTTATTATTGCCAATAATTATTCAGACACCAGCATCAGTTACTAAGTGTCCCATTTCAACCCACATCTCCAAAAAAATAACTCCTGCATGCATAGCATGCCTATATTTGTTGTTGTTGTGGGAGATGCAGAACCAGAAAAAGCTACGCAAATTCTGTTCAAGTTGTGTGTTTAGAAACCTTTTTTCTTTCCATGATAGGCCGAGGGGATCTTTGATCTGTGTGGGAATGTGAAAATGACCGTAGACATCCCAGAAGATACATAATTTTAACGAAAATCTTTTGCTTTCAATTCTTGGGTTCGTGCCGAAGTCCGTAATAAGTTGTTACCTCTTCTGTTCCATCCCGATTAAGGTAGACCTTTTGGAGCTTAAACGAAACTCCATATTCCACAAATAATTGAAATTTAAGACTAAAAGCAAAGGAATTAGCGCTAGAGTATCGAAAAATGAAATCCTCAAAAGCGCAAGGACTGCTACGGCCGGAAAATGTGAATAGGGCTTGCTGACTTCAAGTGAGGCCTTGCAACATTTTAGCCCTTATTTGGACTGGTGAATTTTATTTCAAGTGTCCATATGTTCTTACGGTATTGTTCCATTGAAGCTTTTGTCTTTAAATTATTCTACTTTCAGAATTTTTAACCCAATGCTACGCGATTTTATGGCCATGAAGTTATAAAAGTCTTTATTCATTATCCATGGTCAGGTAGTCACAACATACGTGTGACTTTACAAACATGACAACACAATCTATCATTTAATTTAAGGTCAAGTACAATTAGTTAAAATTAAAAAGACACCTATTAGTAAAGGATCTCTTAGAACGTTCCGGTTTAACGGCAGGTAAAATAAAATCATGTCCTCTGTTTCGTAAAAATCTCTCTTTCTTAGGAAGTAATAGTTGATAAAGGGGGTGGGAAGGAGTATATGTGATAATGTTCCACAGCTTGCAATCTCGATTTCTTATAACTTCAGCTATTACATACAGGTTGTTGGTGTAACCAAACCTAAATGCTCGCTTAAAAAACCCATCAATACGTTCAAGGTATTTACCTTGATATGCCGCTCCCCAAATTTCAATTCCATATAAAAACAGGGACATAATTAAGAGATCAAATAATTTAGTCAATTGCTCTTTAAGATATCCAAAATATTTACAAACGCGTTAAATATATAAACGACTACTAGCCTTGCGTAGAAAATTGTCAATATGAAGGTCTCAGTCCGATTGATTTTCCTGGAAAATTATGCCAGAAATTTCAACCAGCTTTTCGTTCAATCCCCTGTACCAGAGGTGGCAGTGGTTTGGAAATTCTACCATGCACCTTCATCTCCCAGGTCTTAGTGAGGTTTAGTTTCATACGATTTCTTACCGCCCGGTGTTGAATGCTGTCAACCTCAATAAGAGAGTGATATTGATGTGCGGACAAAGGTACACTTAGTGTAAGATCGTCAGCATATTTGAGCGATAAATTGCGCTTCGGGTGGACCAGTCTTATATCGTTTACCATAATAGAGAACAATATAGGCCCTGGGACCGTACCTTGCGGTACCCCTCTGTTAATGCTAACAAATTCGGTGACAAAGCCGTCCACGACTACTCTCTGTTTCTTATTGTTAAGAAAACTAACAATTCGATTTAAAACATAAGGATTAATATTAAGTGACAATAACTTATTGCAAACAATAGCATTTGAAACACTGTCAAAAGCCTTAAGCCCCGGCCAAACGAGAAATGTTGCGCCACGCAACAAGACGCAACATTGTTAGGTCGCCCAACATGTTATCATGGAAGAGGGTGGCCAAACGGTATCCAACAACACGCAACATTTTCGTGAATCTGCATTGTGGACACGAATTTTGAGTGTGCGATACGCATGCGTTAGCGCAACATGTTGCGTTGACCTGGCCAAACGAGAAAATTTCACGCATTGTGGACACGAACAAAGGAAATGTTGGCTCTTGTTGCGAAGAAAGTTTGACCGTCGTCAAACTTTATCTAACAAGTGCCAACACGTCGCAACAACTCGCAACAGGGTGGCCAAACGAGATAATGTTGGGTGACCCAACAATGTTGCGTCTTGTTGCGAGGCGCAACACTTCTCGTTTGGCCGGCGCTTTACTGAAATCAAAAGAGAAAACTCTTACAAAGTCTATTGCCCCATCCAACCACTTTAGCCAATGATGATGACAAGTAATGAGCGTCAAGGTTGTGTTGCATCCTTTTTGTAGGCAAACTTGTCTGGGCCAATAGCAGACCTCAACACAGGAGACAGCTCTTGCTTTACTACCACTCTTTCAAAGAGTCTCATAATAACGTTAACGTTAGTTAAAGAAATTGGTCTCAGCTGATTACATGTTTCGAAGGGAGTCTCTTTGGGAATAGGTGTGATATTAGCTACAACCTCGGACAAAACCTGTCGAGACACAGTACAAAAATACCTATTTTTTGCACTCACCCTGACAAAAATGCTTACCGTCGCAAATTCAAAGACTGTTTCCCCCCTCCCCTATTGCAATGTTGTTGCGGTAACACAAGAAATGCATGCCTGAGCTGTTAAGCCCCAACAACATTGCACCAGGGGTGGGGAGAGGGGCAAGTTTGTTCCTTTTGGAAAAAGGGTTATGGCGGGAAAATAAAAATTGCATTGAAATGTCGCAACAGTTTTGTCCGGGGTTGTAGCTTCCACAAACAGAGCACCAACTGTTTCTTGAGAGAGGAGTTAAATACTTTGGTGATTGTTGGCGCAAGTTGATAAGCATAATTCCTCCAGATCCAGAACGGAAGTTCATCAGGACCTGGGGCAGTGCGCTTTAATGTAGTCAGAAACTTCCATACAGTGTGTACCTCAATTGTAGGAATACGAGTGTCATCCGGGATGGAAAGGACTTCGGGCGAGGAGTAATGATCATCAAGTTGAAAGACTGGAAATATGAGTCAATTGTTTTCGGGTCAATAGTAGAGCTGAAAGGTGCATTGCGAGCCTGTCTACCGGTGATCATATTGACAGTATCCCACCACCTCTTCGAACTGGTGTGATAACTGCTATTCCTTTCATTAACTGCACGGATTTGTTCAGTACGGATAAGTTCGTTGATTCGCTCTTGAGGGACATGGTTTTCAGACTGTTTGTGACTCCGCGAGTTCTTTTTCCTGATTTTACATAAATACTTAACAAGAGGAGACATATAAGGCGGGTCTCGGGATGAAATTCTAACCTTTATAATCGGGAAGCATTCATTAAACATCGAAAATATAGTCTCGCTTCGACGCCTAACATTATCAATAGGATCATCAGAAATGGTGAAACATCCCCAGTCAAACTGGTCCATCTTTTTATTCATACAAAGTTTGCGATGCTCTTTTACGTCTCGAAAGGAAACAGTTTTACGAACTGACTTGACCACGATACGAGGCATAACCAGAATACAGAGATGATCTGAGCGTACAAGGCTTTTGAACACAGATGTTTGCTACCATAGATGCGGACAATTGGTGAGAAATACATCCAGTATCCTTTGACCTCGCTAAAGGACTTAACCAATTGCTGAAAATTATGTTGGCTCATTAAGGTATTAATACAGAGTTTGTTGATGTCACCAGCAATAACGATCCTTACGATCCTTGCGTCCAGATTTAAAGATAAGACGTGTTCTCAACAATCGGAAAAATAATCGAGAATTTCACCTTCTGCATAAACTGGATCTGGAGGATGATAGACCGCAGCTACGTAATATTTAGAATTAGACGTAGTTGTAACACTCCAGACGCATTCGAAAGAATCGCTACCAAATAAACACCTGATTTGCCAGTCACTTCTGCAGATGACCGCTACTCCACCCCCATTACGCTTACCAGCGCGGTCCTTCCTTAAGAGGGTATATCCATTGGGGCACACCAAGTGCGAAGGGATTCTATTATTGAGCCACGTTTTCACGGTCTCTTCGTCTAGGAGTCTTTTCGTCCAAAAGTATTTTCACCTAAGTCTGTTCGTTTACTTGTTAAGTCTTTTCTCGAAGCAAAAAATAACTTTTAAAAGGCTAGATAAGGCTATAGAAAGCACTTGTTGCGAGACATTCACGTAGTGATATTACACTTCGTTGCCCTTTTACGCTCAATAGAAGCTTAAAAACAAGCCTAATATTCCCATTTCTTTCGCGTGAAATAATTAAACGGCAAGCAAGTCTTCGCTTTTGCCACTATTTAATAAAACATATTGCGTTACAACCTCATTCATGCTCTGTGTATTTATCGTAAATTCATGACGTCGAATTCGTAAACTAAGATTGGTGACTAAAGGTATCGGTACCAAAATGGCGGCGGCTCGCAACAAGTTCTTTCTATAGCCTTATCTAGCCTTCTAAAAGTTATTTATTTCCTTCGAGAAAAGACTTGACAAATAAACGAACAGACTTAGGTGAAAATACTTTTGGACGAAAAGACTTTTGGACGAAAAGACTTCGACGAAAAGACTCTCGGACCAAAAGACCGGAGACCCCCTGGAATTCAGAGACAAAGCAGATGTCAATATATTTAGAGTGGAGCTCTATGTGAAGAGCCGAAGCCGCCTCTGGTTTAGCGAGAGATCGAGCATTAACCGCCTCCCGGTTAGCTCAGTAACCGCCTCCCGGTTAGCTCAATGGATAGAGCGCTGGACTGTTGTGCGGGAGGTCGAGGGTTCGTGCCCCGGCCGGACCAACACTCAGGGTCTTAAAATAATTGAGAAGAATTTGATACCTTTCTATAACATCAAGAAATGGTTAGATATTCTAGTCTTCTCGGATAGGGACGAATAAATGGAGGTCCCGTCTCCTGCGGGGTTGGGGTAGGAGACGTTAATTTCCCACACACGAGATTACTGTGTGATGGATGTCCTCCCCTGGGGTGGGATGGGTGGGATATAGGGCGCACTTAATTTGGAGCCTCGCTCTGTTGTGCGACCCTCACCACACTCTGGTGAAAGTGATTAAATAAAATTAATTACCATGCACTTAGGGATAATTTTAGAAGCAGACGGTCCAGGCTTGTCAGCTAAATCCACAACAGTAAGTGTACGATGGCGGGTAAAAGTGAGCAACAACTCCCTTAAAAGTCTGTCGGCCGACTGTCGGCCGGCAGTATACCAACAGTTGACCGACAATAGACCAACAGCAAATTGAAACTTAAAAATTTGACAAGTGTAAAGACATCGCAATTACTCGACCCTTACCGTTCTGGTAGAATCAGTCGCATGATGCACCACAAATTGAGCTAAAATTGCAGCATCGTATGTCCTGAGTAAGTTTACCTATGAAATCGCCGTATAATGCATTGCGGTTTGTTTTAGGGGGTCATATATGGACTTTCAATTATCTCTGTCTGTTTGAGTTTACTTTTGGTTAATATTTTAAGTTAGTTTATTATTTTTTTACGTAGTCATTTGTCAGAGACAATAAAAGCTGCTTACATTTAGTAAAGCAAAAAAAAAGCTGCAAGAAGCCGCTGTAAACAAATATTTTGCTTCTTGACTGCGAGGATGATGCGATGGGGTTGTGAGGGGTTTGGTACCTAAAAAACCTAAACATAGGAGATTGCGACGAGATTGGTTCCAAAAAAACCTAAAAAAATGGCGGACTCAAGTGAGAAAGTTTCATTTCGCGTCGATATGCAATGTTCTTCCATGAGAGCTGAGGCTTTTCTGATATTCAACAGAGGCTCTCAACCAACACCTGGCCAACAAATTACCGACATGCTGCCAACAGTCGGCCGACAAACGGCCAACAGTCAGCCGACTGTTGGCAGAAGATTTTCGTAAAAGGCGGTAAACGACAGTCGGCCAACTGTTGGCTAACAGTCGGCCGACAGTTTTTGGGGAGCTGTTCTTCACTTTTTCCCGATGGCGACCGCCACTTCGAAGATGATTAGCATTTTTGCGATCTTGCGGTGCGAGAGTTGGAATTCTTGAGCTAGATCTGCTACCATGGCCAGCACGATTTCCACGATATTTCAAAAGAGAAAACTCTTTCAGTTTATCTAGGATGCTACCTCGAGGCTTAATTTTCCCGCAAGAGAAGCGAATAGAGAGAAGTTGGCTTCTTGAGTAAACAAATCGTACTGGGTAACTAGCATACTGGGAATAACGCTTGCCATGTTGAGTTAAATTTGGCTTGAAACTACAATTTGCTTCGCTGTGTGTAGTCCTGCACTGCGTAGTTTTAGCCCACATATACCGAACAGGACCAGGGTTATTTTCAACATCGACGGCAACCGTTAGGTCGATTGATACTGGGGCATTTGTTGGCAAGCGAAGGCAAACACAGCCATCCTTGCACCATCTGCATATTGGATAGCATAAACTGCGTCTAGTTAACTGAAAATAAGTCACTTAAAAATGTTTCTTGAGAGGTATTAACACTTGAGTTGGGTGATACAGATGACCAGCATTCGATCCTGGTAAAAATTGAACGTAATAGCCAGCGAGAAGAATAATACCAACAACAATATGCAAATATGTAAACAATGACGGTAAATGTATCGCCCGGGTCTCGTAAATCCAAGAAATCGGTGCGTTTTTGCCTCTGATTGGTCTATTTTAGCTGTTTTTTGAATAAAGGATAGCACGCGATTGTCTGGTAATCCCGAATGATCGGCATGTTGACATCTTAAATGTTTATTCCTGGGGAAAACCATGGGAGTAAAGCTATCAATTGACCTCCATTGTAAATCGGACAAATGAAAAAGAGCAGGCGGGATTACACGTCGCAGCTGTGATGGAAACTGAAGATGTCATGAACGAAACGTTGCCGCGAAATGTAAATGAAAGATTTTCTTCAATTTAAGTAACTTAGAGGATATCTTCGGTTAGCATGTACTCCTCGGCCCATCGTAGAGAAAGAGAAGGTTGCAAGAAAAAAACGCTTTTAAACATTTTTTGAGCTTTTTGAGACTCTACAACAAAAAGGATCGAGGCTGCGTGAAACAGAATGGAACGGAAGGTGTGACAATTTATTGCGGACTTCAGCACGACCCCACGCACTGGAAGCAAAGGTTTTCGTTAAAATGTTGGGACCTCCTCGGTCATTTTCACATTCCCACATAGATACATTATCACCTCTGTCATGTATCCAGTTTAATGCGAATCAAAGCACAAGGTTACAGAAACACACCCAAGTGTGCATGCTCACTAATGTCAACCGCTGGTCCAAATACACTGCAGATCCCCCCCCCCGCCGCCCACTTAGGCCAGTCTTTAATACCCATTAAGTTTCTAAACTAACTCAATGTTCAACATGCCATGTTCAATGTTCAAAGATCCAAACGAGCTGGAGGCTTTTGCACCCTGGTAGGGTACCGTTTAACAGGAACATATTCAACTTGGCTTGGTGGGGAGCTAACGGATTATTCTGCTGCTGACTTGGCTTGCTGATCAACTGTTTTCCTTGAAACAACTTCAAGCTGCTCACTTGGTTCAGCTACTTGGTCGCCATGGTTTTCGATTATGGTCGGAGATGGCACAGGGTGGGAAACTGGCGAATGATCTGTAACAGGAACATGACAATCCTTGAGTTCAGTTGATCTGTGTGTCGACGCCAAATTAGGTTAGGCCCTGTCTCCACTTCCTAAGACAGGGGTCTTAATTGTGTAGGGACGGTACTTGGTACCCACTTTGAGTGTCCAGAGTAGTTTCGTGCAATCAATTTTTGACCAATGGAAAAATGACGCGGTTCAGAACCACCCTTGGCGAGAGTCTGGTCTATCTGACGGTTGTTTTACATGAATGTTAAGAGCGAATGTTGCCAACGGTCAAACATTTGGTGGGAACAGCCAAAAAATCGATTCGGCTCATATTCTCAAGTTAGGTAGGCCTTATGGCGAAACAAAGCACTGCATACTTCGTTTGGCCGAATATCGATTTATTTTGGAGAAAATCGATAATAACTGAGGTTCGACCAAATGCTGCTTTTGAAGCTCAATTTTTCAGGCGAATCTCGGAGCGTCGCGCCACGAATTGAAAACACTTGGACCGATAAAAGCTACTAAATCTTGAAAAACAACACATCAATACATATGTTGACAGCAATTTGAGCAATTCTTGATCGTTTATTTACACAATGTAATTGAATTTAACCGACCTTCTTCTAACAAGATTACAAATGGGTCAAAAGCAACCCGTTATTTAACTACGTGCTATACAAAATAATCGACTGAAAATCTGGCTTTTGGAAGGCGAAGTGTGGTTCTTTTCGATCTCAAAATGAAAGGATTTTTTGGGGAAATGATTCAGTGCGATTTAATCAAATTTTAAATTTGGATAAAATGAGCTGATTTGACGGTGCCTCCAGTTGTTCGAAAATGTTCACATTCACACACAAAGTCAATTGTTTAGCATTTTACATCCAATCTACAGCTTATTTAACATAATATTGTCCTACCGCCATACTGCTGTATCACAAAAGGGGATTGCAGTCCTAAAATTGTTGCATTGCTCCCTCAATAGCAATAGAACTTGGCAGATAGTCAACACATCCTGATAATGATTGTTTACAAAGCGTATCTCGGAGTTTCTTTATTCCCATGTCGTTGAAATACTTCGCGTAAGAGATCTTTGTTTAATTATAAGTCTACAACCAAACCGTGAACCAAATGTAAGCGGAATGTTGCTAGTTCAGAAACATGTTTCTCGCGCGCAGAATAACGCTAATTAATTCAAAATGAGGTCTACTGAAATAAAACGCAAAAATAAAACATTGGACTATGAAGCAAGTGGCTACAGGAACAAAGGTCGTGTGTTACATATACGAAACAGGAGCAAACAATTATCTAACTCCGATCATAATTTAATGTATCATAATTGAATGTTTCATGGTACTTCGGGGGATAAAGCTCATTTTAGGACAAAAAGAGCGAAAGATCTGCAAAGGGCATAGCCCATCATACATCACTGCAGATGTGCGACATAGAAAAGTGTAGTGTTTGAATATTTGTTCATTTAAAAGAAGTTTAATAAGGGTCAAACCTGGAAAACCACAACTTTCGCTGAAATGTTTGTAAAAACCAACGTTTAACAGCTTTATATTTAAACTAATTCTTCTCCAGAAGCTACTGTGCTTTGTTAAGTTACTCGTCCCTGTACTAAGACTACGACCCAGGTAGCACGTTCACATTTTTCACACCCACCTTTTCCCGGAAGCGGTCCAAAAAAAACTCACATCTGGAAATAAAACCATCTAACCTACGCACCAGTAACATCACTCAATGGCTATCCGAACCATATACGTTTATTTCTCGACCAGTGGTTTCTATAACAAAATTAAATTACACTAAATCTAACTACCAAAAATAAATGACATAAACAAAATAGTAAACGATATAAACGCGGCGAAATGAAAACATAAAACACACCTGACGGTTTGGATCATGAAAGAACGCGAGACGCAGCTTAAAGACGAACAACGCCAAACTACGTAGCGTAAAGAAGCTTTACGCGCGAACACTACAATATATATGTTGGCTGGAGGGCAACCCCACCACGTGAACAGACCGCTGGCCCCAAATTTGTTGTAACATTTTCCCGGCAGCGGTCCAAAAAAGCTTACATCTGGAAACAAAACCATGTCTGCGTATCTCGGAACTCAAGAACGCTTCGAGTAATCATTGCACTAGCTGACACAGCAGACTTGAGCGCGATTCGGTATACCTACATCAAATACTTGCATTTTGGAAACAGTGGCTTTGAAAAATCAATTCAACTAGTTAGTTATTTAGTATTCTTGCCCAAGAAGGTAGCCAAGTAGTGATATATCCCCCTCAAATATGGTCGAGTCCAAGGCCATCAATGCATTATATGGCGAAATATTATAGAGCATGGCTGATGCGTAATGAAAAATTTAACATAAGCCTGTTGTCTGGTCAGACCAGAATGTTCACGCACATCGGGAAAAGATTGACATCTAGATTTAACCAGAAAAAAGAAAGTAAACAAACCCATGTTGTGCCTATCTCCTTAAATCCTTCCTTCCAAGATAAAATATTTAAGAAGTGAATGACTACTTCTTATGGAAGTCCAAAGCCAATCAATGCATCAGATGGCGATATATTATTGAGCGTGGTTTGATATATCAGAAGGAACTCTGCGCCTCGAACTAGAGCCTCTCGTTCACCCCAAACCAAGCTTTGCACTAAGCGAGGGACAAATTGTCATCGAATGTATGTCACCAGGAGGAGAGAATATGGCTGCTCGGCTAAGAACTAGGTCAACTTCGTCTTTTGGCTTGGAAAAACCGAGACTAGCGGAATTGCTCTCAATCCGCCTTGAACAGGCAAGAAGAGGTGCAATTATTGTTTCCCGTTTTCTGGATCGTCTGTCGAAGTGACAGTGTACTGTTACTATAGTTTTGAACGAGCAGCAGATATCCTTATGAGGAGAACGACACGCAATGCTGTTGCAGAGTTCACATCTTTTCTCTGCAATTCATTTTATTAGTAAACGAAAATGCCAGTTTCAAGGTAATTTCTGTAATTGATCAAACATTAAAAGAGTAAGGAAGAGAAAACAAATACGATTCAATTTTTCAGTGTCTTAAAAAATACTTGTAGATTATTTTAAATCCGTACCTCTACTCGAGGCGATTGTCATCTTGACCGGTTCCTTCTTACACAAAGTAAGCACCGAGTGTTTCTATAGATACTCAGTGTGGTTTAAGCGATTAACGATAAAACCACTCCTCTGAATTTCATTTGGTAGGTTTGACTGTAGCTCATTTTGAATTTTACATACCGTCAACAGAAGAAAACTTAGTAAGAGTGCAGGGAAGTTGAAAACTTATCAACAGTAAAATACAGTAGTATTGTAGCAAGCAGAGGTTTTATTCACCGAACTAGGTTTATCTTTCGTTCTTTTTGTCGTAAAATGAGCTTTGTCAACCTAAACAATAATTTATAAAATAAAAATATGAACTCAATAGGGATCGGAGTTAAGTAAATGTTTGCTCCTGTTTCCTTTATGTAACACTCGACCTTAGTTCCTTTAGCCACGTGCTTCACAGTCCAAAGTTGTATTTTTGCGGAGTTGTCGATTTCTGTGGACCCTAATTTTAAATTAATTAGCGTTATTCCGCACACGAGACACATGTTTCTGAACTAGCAACATTTCGCCAACATTTGGTTAGCGGTTTAGTTAAAGACTTATATTTAAACAAAGATCTCTTTCGTGAAGTAATTACAGCCTCCTTTTCAACGAAATGGAAAGAGAGAAACCCTGAGAAACGCTTTGTAACAATCATTATCAGTAGGTGTTGACTATCCTGCCAAGTTATAACGCTATTATGGGAGCAATGCAACAATTTCAGGACTGTAATCCCCTTTTGTGGTACAGAAATATGGACGGTAAGATGATGTTATTTTAAATAAGCTGTAGATTGGATGTAAAATGGGAAACAATCGAGTTTGCGTGTTAATGTGTACATTTTCGAATAACTGACGGCATCGTCAAATCAGCTCATTTTATCCAACTTTAAAATTTGGTTAAATCGCACTGAATCATTTCGCCAAAAAATCCTTTGGAGATGGAAAAGAACCACACTTCGCCTTCCAAAAGCCAGATTTTCAGTCGATTATTTTGTATAGCACATAGTTAAATAACAGGTTACTTTTGACCTATTTTTAATATTGTTAGAAGAAGGTCGGATAAATTCAATTACGATGTGCAAATAAATGATCAAGAATTGCTCAAATTGCTGTCAAATTATATATTGATGTTGTTTGTCAAGATTTCGTAGTTTTTATCGGTCCAAGTGTTTTCAATTCGTGGCGCGACGCTCCGTGATTCGTCTGAAATTTTGAGCTTCAAAAGCGGCATTTGGACGAATTTCAGTTTTTGTCGATTTTCTCGAAAATAGATCGATATTCAGCCAAACGAAGTATGCAGTGCTTTGTTTCACCATAAGGCCTACCTAACTTTAGAATATGAGCCAAATCGATTTTTGGGCTGTTGCCACCATATTTTGAAAATGTGCGATTTTTGACCACATTTCCTCCTTGGTTTTAATAGATCCAGTCGAGTGCGTAGTCTTTTTCCCAAAAACAACCGGGATTGTGGCTCTTCTGTGGTTGAGTGTGGAGCGTTTCTATAAGCTAGCAAAAACTTTGCCAACTTTTAAAATGTTCAAAGATTTCACTTCTGTTTCACCGTCCATTCCATTTTTGTAGCTCTCAACATAACTTTCTGCTAAGCCGTTAACTCCGTGCATTGGCTTTCATCTTCACGACTCCCCTGATAAAGTTCTTTGGGGCTCGTGGGTGCAGCTTGGGAGGTATTATGACTCTTATTCCCTACATTAGGTAGCCTGACTGTTATGTGATCTCCTGTCGGCGCATAAAGAAGGGTTGAGTTCAGGGTCATGGTTGTATGGCCATCCTTTACCTATTAGTTCATGCAATAGAGCCAAGACAGGATCTCTCAGTTTTCCTCGCCAGACGTTGTCCTCAGTGACTGGTAGTGGATCGAACTGCATCAAATTGAAGACCCCCACCGGGTCTGCCATTTCCTCACTTCAGATTTCTGTTTCAAGTGGAAGACGGGAAAGACCATCTGCTTTACCGTGAGCTTTATTTAGTGTTCCTGTATTCAATTGTGTAATCATAGTCGGCCAGGAACAAAGCATAACGTTGAAGTCGTGCTGCGGTGACAACAGGAATACTTTTCCGCGGATGAAAGATTGACGTTAATGGCTGATGATCTGTATAGAGAGCGAATGAGCGCCCAAACAAATATACATGAAACTTCTTGACCCCCCCAGACCATTGAGAAGGCTTCTTTGTCGATCTGTGCATACTTTTGCTCAGTTTTTGTGAGTGTCCTTGAAGCAAAAGCTATGGGTCGCACGGTACCGTTGCTTATCACATGGAACAACACTGACCCAATACCCACTGGGTATGCATCACAAGCAAGTCGTAGTGGTAGGCCTGGATCATAATGGGATAGAACTTGCTCTGAAGTGATAATTTCTTTCACCTTGTGGAATGCTTCATCGCATTGTTTTGTCCATTTCCATTTGTGGTTCTTCTCCAAGAGTAAATTCAGGGGACAGGAACCTGTCCACCTGCCGTGGACAGGTTAGGCAGGAACCTGTGGTAATAATTGATTAATCCAAGGAACGATATTACTTTAGATGCAATGAAATATATGAAGTTCGTATATTTTGAACTGCGGTATTAGATACGTATGATGCACGATTCTCGCAGTAGATAGCGCTATTTAAGCAATAGCGAAAATCAGACCTGAAAAAAATCAGGCCTGTACGGGACTCGAACCACTGACCTCTGCGATACTAGTGCAGCGCTCTACCAATTGAGCTAACAAGCCAACTGGGAGCAGGCCGTTAAGTTAATTCGTAATAAACCCGTGAAAGTGATAAATCAGATACAATGAAATATATGAAGTTCATATATTTTGAACTGCGGTATTAGATACGTATGATGCACGATCCTCGCAGTAGATAGCGCTATTTAAGCAATAGCGAAAATCAACTTAACGGCCTGCTCCCAGTTGGCTTGTTAGCTCAATTGGTAGAGCGCTGCACTAGTATCGCAGAGGTCAGTGGTTCGAGTCTCGTACAGGCCTGATTTTTTTCAGGTCCGATTTTCCCTATTGCTTAAATAGCGCTATCTACTGCGAGGATCGTGCATCATATGTGATGTTACTTTAGTTATGTCATTTGGGTGTGGTGCTTTCAAAACTGCTTCTACTTTCTCCGCTGACTTGTGTAGGCCATTGCTGTCGATATCATGCCCACATGCTTGACATCTCAGTGGAAGCACCAACTATTCAAGAGATTAAAATAGCCCTGATGGGCCTCAGAAACGGAAAAGCACCTGGAACAGACCAAATTTCAGCAGAAATGCAAAAGCAGACATCGAACAAACCAGCCAAGAACTCAAACGGACCTTTGACCTCATTTGGGAAAAAGAGACTTCCTACACAGTGGACAAAACGACTAATTTACAAACTTCCGAAGAAAGGTAACCTTCAGGAGTGCAGCAACTGACGGGGAGTTACCTTGCTGCCACTGGCCAGCAAAGGGCTCAGCAGGATCTTTATCAGTAGGATACAGACAGGAGTGGCTTCTTCACTCAGGAAAGAACAAGCGGGCTTCAGGACAGGCAGTGGAACTGTCAACCAGATATTCATCCTCAAGAATATTCTGGAATTAGTCAACGAATGGAATGCTACGCTGTACATCCACTTTGTCGACTTCGAGAAGGCCTTTGACTCCATACACCGTGACAGCCTTTGGATCATCATGCGTCGGTATGGAGTCCCACAGAAACTGATCCGGATGGTCATAACCCCTTTATGAGGACTTCCAGTGCTCCGTCATTGATGAAAATGAAACAATAAACTGGTTCCCAGTAATGACCGGAGTGAAGCAGGGCTGCTGCCCGTTAGGATTCCTATTCCTTGTAGTGACTGACAGGGTCATGCGAAAAACCGTAGAGGGCGAGAGAACCGGAATCCGACGGAACTTCACAACCGTGTTGGAAGACCTGGACTTCGCAGATGACCTCGCTCTCCTATCCTCAGCAATGAACCACCTTCAGAACAAAACAACAAAACTTGAAGACAGTGCAGCCAAAGTTGGACTGAGGCTGAATGCCAAGAAGTGTAAAGCCATGAAAGTCAACAGCGAGAATGATGATAAGCTGAAGGTTGGAGGAAGTGAAGTAGAGGAGGTGGAGAGCTTTACATATCTGGGTGCAAATGTGACAAAGGACGGTTAAGGCACAGCTAATATCAAGAAGAGAGTAGCCTTGGCCAGCACACAGATGAAGCGGCTATGAAACATCTGGCAATCCAGCGACATAAGCAGAAAGACCAAAGCTTCTCTTTTCCAGAGCCTTGTCTTGTCCGTTCTACTGTACGGATGCGAGACTTGGAAGGTGACTGAAAGAGAGGAAGAGAAGCTTGACACCTTCCAGACCAAGTTTCTAAGGAGGATTTTCAAGATCCGATGGCATCAACATGTCTCCAATAAGACAATTCTCGAGATGACAGAAGCAGGAAAGATCAGCGAAGAGGTGAGGAGACGGAGATGGAACTGGATTAGGCACATAATGAGGAAGGAGAGGAACGACGACTGTGCAGTGCCTTGGTTGGACAACAGAGGGAAGAAGGAAAAGAGGCCGACCGAAAACAACATGGCGGCGAATGGTGGAAAAGGAGAGAAACGGCGCAGGCTGGAAAACATGGAGTGCTGTACCCCATACAGCTGCAGACCGAACACAGTGGAAGAGAGACGTGCCTCCTGGCACAGAGAGATTTAAGATTAAGGTAAGGTAATTTCAAAAACATCTGAGTGGTTGTCTAGCATGGTTTGCAGACGCTCTCTGGCAGTTAGTGCAGCTTGTTAAACGTTCAGTGATTTGATAGCACATCAGTCTAAGTGTATCTTGTGCAGCCAGTCCCCCTTCCCCCCACCCATCAACAAGGGGCCCTTGCAATTTACAACATACAAATCCAACAGTAATGGTTGCTGGCCTTGGTACTTAACATTTGCCTTAAGCACTCCAACTGGAGTGACATTCTCCCCAGTGTACGTTTTCAACAGCAATTCAGTTTTCTGCAAGGGCGTCTCATTAAATTTTTTCATGTACAATTCATATGTGATAATCGACACAGCCGAGCCTGTGTCCAGTTCCATTTTCAGCGGTTTCCCCTCTACTTTTAAACTTACCCAGATAACATTTCTTCTCGGGTTGCTCACACTATGTAGCTTCAAGCTTAATAAAACTTCATACTCATGGGTCTCACTGCATTCCACAGCATGGTGTTTGCGGCGTGTGTCTGGGCTTACCTTGTTGTTTCAAGCGACAGACTTTTGAAACGTGTCCCACCTTTCCGCAATGATAGCATGTCTGGTCCTTGAATCTGCAATTGTGTGTTACGTGCGAGTTTCCTCCGCACCGATAACAAACATTAACAGTGGAGTTCGGCGGTGCGGTAGGTACGGGAGTTGTTTTGCTGTTATCTGCAATCTTGGTCAACTCGAGGTTGTTGCGGGTGAAATTCGCCTTGCAATTCCGAAGCATCATGAATGGCTGTTTCCATCGCTACGACGATCTCCAAGGCTTTGGTATATTTCAGTTTGGCTTCTGAGAGCAGACGCTTTTGTATCTGTACATTGCGAAGGTCTCAGACCAACCTGTCTCCTAGGGCTTCGTTAAGGTTTGCGCCAAAATTTCAGTGGGCCGCTAGCTTCTTCAGATCGGCCACATAGGTTTCTCCTTCACGCTGGTTTCGTTTGTAAAAACGAAAACGTTCTGCTATTTCCAGTGGCTTAAGACCTATGTGTTGTTGAAGGGTTGCGACGATTTCCTGGAAGCTCTTCGTAGCTGGTTTGTCTGGTGTCACAAGATGTCTCAACAATGTGTACGTTTTCCCGCCGATCAAGCTCAACAAGGTTAGCACCTGGGGGTACTCATCTATGTTGTTTGCGAAGAAAAACTGTTCCACAGTTGACTCAGTGACTCTTGTGATACTGAATGTTTCACGATCTTAGATTCTGCCGCTTCAAAATACCAAATTAAGATCAAAGAGGCATTGCATATTAAGTGGGAAAAACCCATTCTTAATCAGCAATTGAAGCATCTAGAATTCTCTCTTTCCTTACAATTACGTTGTTCCTTGGTCTCTTATTTTATTATTATTATTATTATTATTGTTATTATTATTATTTTTTGATCTAGTCAAGCGCGCGCTATTTACATATTTCGCGTATTTAATATTCAAATTGAAACGTTAGCCCTGACACGTAATTTGTAACGTACCTTACAAAAAAGAAACAACAACTTTGAGTTTAAATTTACAAGACATGTTTCGACATTCTCATGTCATCTTCAGTTGCAAATGAGCATTTAACTGTTGTACATTTGAATTTAAATTACGGTACGTTACAAACTACGTGTCAGTGCTTATGTTACATTTGAATGTTAAAAACGCGAAAGATGTAAATAGCGCGCGCTTGACTAGATCAAAAAATAAATAGATAAATAAAAAATAAAAAAATAAATGTAATAATAATAAAAATAAATTAAAAGACCAAGGAACAACATCATTAAAAGGAAAGAGACAATTCTAGATGTTTCGTTTTTTATTTTTATTATTATTACATTTATTTATTTATTTTTTATTTATCTATTTATTTTTTGATCTAGTCAAGCGCGCGCTATTTACATCTTTCGCGTTTTTAACATTCAAATGTAACGTAAGCACTGACACGTAGTTTGTAACGTACCCTAATTTAAATTCAAATGTACAACAGTTAAATGCTCATTTGCAACTGAAGATGACATGAGAATGTCGAAACATGTCTTGTAAATTTAAACTCAAAGTTGTTGTTTCTTTTTTTAGAGTTATTGTCACTCTGCTGTATTTACGTTCTTAACGTACCTTAATATAAATTCAAACGTACAACCGTTAAAAGCTCATTTACAACTGAAGATGACATGAGAATGTCGAAACATGTCTTGTAAATTTAAACTCAAAGTTGTCGTTTCTTTGTTGAGATCTATAGAATACTTTAACAATACATGCATGCGTAAGAATTTTAAAAATATGCTATAGTTATATAAATCATTTAAAATAGACTTTTTTCAATGCTTTTTTAAGGCTATTTACAGATTCATGATCTATGACAGATGATGGTATAGCTTATTCCAACAATCAATATATCTGTTCCAGAAAGAATATTTAAATACATCCGTGCGAAAAAAAGCCTTGTAAAGTTTATAAGAGTGGGAGTTTCTAGAATTCCTATTACTGAAAGACATAGTATCATTAATGGTTCCAGCAGGATATCCCTTTATAAACTTGAAAACTGGACTTAGCCCAGGAATTCTCTACGATGAGCAAGTGTTGGAAGATTGAGGGATTTTAGACGATCTTCGTAGGGAGTGTCTTTGCCAGCGATCCATCTTGTAATATTTCTTTGAACCTGTTCAAGCTTATCGATGAAATTTATTTCGTGGGGGTTCCACACTTGACAAGCATACCCAAGTATTGGTCAAATCACAACTTTGTAGCCCTTAAGTAAAGCCTCATGGTGTGACCCAAGGGTTCGTTTGAGTAAACCCAGCAATCTGTTTGATCGGGCCAAAATAGAGAAGATGTCAGGTTTCCAAGATAAATCGTCAGAGAGAATTACTCCAAGATGCTTATGAGCAGATACTTGATCAATATATTTATTGTCAATGGCATAGTTGCATTGTGCACGATTTCTAGCTCTGGTGAACTTCATAGCCTCGCCGCTATCAACATTATTCCTCAAAGGCCATCAGCCACACCAAACACTGACTTGGTCAAGACTCTCCTGCGCAGTTTCTGACGTCGAAGAGGGAGGGCAACGATTGTAAATTAGAACATCATCTGCAAAGAAGACTGAAGGACTAGACAGATGGTCGGGAATGTCATTCACATACAAAATGAATAACAAGGGGCCCAAGATGCTCCCCTGTGGTACTCCAGACCTACCAGGTGCCCAGTCAGATTAACAACCCTCCACCACAACACGTTGGACGCGTCCAAGGAGGAAGTCAGATAGCCATGAGTGGAGTGGTCCGATAATGCTAAAGCGCTCCAGCTTAAGTAGAAGGCGATCATGAGGGACAGAATCGAATGCCTTTTCAAAATCTACTTTGTAAAATGGAAAGAGCCGAATCGGCCTCAAAAGCCAAATCGGCCCCAATTTTTTGAGGGCCAATTTGGCCCATGTTGGGCCGTTTTGGATAAAAAGAGCCAAGTCAGTTTGAGATGGTGCCGATTCGGCCTATCTTATTTCTGAAATGGCCACACTAAAGACCATTTTGGACCTTCCTCTCAATTCGGCCCCTCTAAGGTCCAAATAAAGTGAGGCCGATTTGGCCCCATCAGGGGCCAATACATTCTATTACTAGTAGTAATCTCAGATTTTCGGAAGTGCGTTCGAGCTTTCTTAGGTTTACTGTCAAATGTAACGTTATTTAATTTCCTACTAAATTAATGCAGCAAAATGCTTCCTACTGTAAGAAAAGGCGTCACACGACCAACACCACTGATACCAGGAGCCCATCACCCCTCCTGCTGATACTTAATGTTTTCAAGTTCATATGAGTTTATTATTCGTTTTTCCTTCATTTTATTCGATTTTATCGGTTTTCTAAATTATAGGACATACTGTAAAGGGAAAAAAACCCAGCCAGGGATCGAGCTCGCGGCCTTAGGACCTTCAAGAAAACGACAATACCGACGGACAAGATCTTTTCGATATTACTCAATACGCGGATGGGCTGCGCCATTATTTTCCCAAGATTAAAGAGCGTCTAAAGTTCAAGAAATTGGTGATTTTTGCAGAAACTGCGGACGATCTAACTCCTTCGATGGAGGTAAACACATTAAACCTTTGTCATTTTTGTCGCCAAATGAGTTCAAAGGGTTCTGGGGGCAGGTTGAGTCTAAGCGGCTGCCAGAAAAGTCATGCGCACTACTTTTGGCGCCCTCAGATGGACAAGGCCAACGGGTTTTTGCCCTCGATAAACGTTCACTTTTAGCATAATTACCTGTTGTTTTGTTTTGGTTGTAAACGTTGACTAATTTTTTATTTCTGTGTTGTATTTTTACTGAAATACATTTTGGTTCTTTCCGTTTCAGTGTTCAGATGCTACATCATCTGCCATCTCTTCGTGTTCATCAGCGGCTGGCTCGAGTACAAGTACAAGTACGCTTGATTTTCCCGATTGTGGCAGCGTCGACGGAGATGGGGAGATTTCAGGAAGATCAAGCCCTGTATTTTCACCGACCCCAAAGGAAAAGGGGTAAAAAGACGACTGTACAGCACCCGTGAATGTAAGGCTTTTAAATGATTATCTAAATCGGAAAATACAGCTGCCCTGCGCGTCGCACTAGTTTCTTAGTTCTTTTACAATGTCTTTACCCATTGACACTTACGTGTAACACGTGCCGACGAAACGTCAAAATTTTGGAGAAACCAAGAAGGCAAACACAATGCGCAGTAAATTTTTAAGAATCAGCTTTTCCAAAAAACAAGCTCCAGTGAAAAAGAACTAATTAAAGAACTAACCAAAGCGATAGGTACATATTACGTTTTAACTAAAAAATCAAGATGAAAGATAAAAATCGCTAAATACTTTCCCATGTGTGAAAATGGGCATGTGGATCATATTTCAAAAGGGAATATGCAAATTTGTCCGTGAGTGAAGAGATCTCAAGTTCCATGGAATCTCTCGATAGGAAGCGAGACTAAAATGGCCAAGAAATATTTCGGGACGTCAGATTTATTCAAAACAGTTTTTAATTTGCTGTTATAAGCGAAAAACGTACGAATTTCTTACGTGCACAAAGTCCACGCGGTAAAATTCATCATGCCTAGGTCGTTGTTTACTTGCCTTCATGGCCAGAAATTGCGCAGCGTTATGTTGAAAATTCTGAAAAAACTTCGATTTGAGGCAAAATATTCTGTTAAACTATACTTTTTTAACACATTGTTACTCGAACATAATATTTACCGGGTCATCGAATCGTCAAATTGTCGCCAGGCCCTGCTTGAAGTCCGAAAGTTCGGTTCACGTCCATAATTCGCTTCGCCTTAGAGAATCGTAGTGTCGTTGACTCGAGAGCTTATTCTGTCACTTTTAAGACCTGGATATCCATTCTTTTCCAAGCAGAGTATTTTATAACATTGTTACTTTACATTCTGAATTCAACAAGGTCTAACTCGATCGCAAATGAACGGAAAATTCGACCTGAAAATTTTGAACGTCGGCCGCGTGGACGCCATATTTTCAAATTTGATCATTTAGTGAGGACGCATAGAATAATGCCCCTCTAGTACCCCCTAAAGTCGACAAAATATATACGCAAACAACGGATTCTGATTGGCTTATTGATCTCCAAACTAAAGAGGAAGTTTGGGGATAAAACTTCACTTAGTAGGGGAGGTAGGGGGAAAGCGTTCTCGCGCGAGGCGATCCCGAGGTTCGGGCGGTTACGGGCGGTTCAGGTGTCAATGTGTTACATTTACATTTCAAAATATTTAGCTTTCGAAGTTGGTATAGATCCTGAGAAAATTAAATTGTGGGAACAAAATAATAGAATTCTACCTTACTGAAGTTTCATATTGTCCTTTCCTTTAATTTGCTTATGGCAAACGTGCCTTACAGCTAGTTTAGCTACAGGAAGCCCAGGCTCACGACTAGAATCGCGGACGTGACTCCCAGTTAAGTGTTGCGCAACGGTTATATTTATACAGGTTTGTTAAAATTCAAAACGATCGTCATTAGCAAATCAAAACTACTACTAGCTGAAAGCTCTGTACCTTGTACTTTCCTGAGGTTTGCAGCAAGACACTGCTTGATAGCTCAACTCTTATAAAAGTGAGAAACAGTCCCATCTTGGACCGCCGTTATTTTGTTCCTTCACAAGTCCGCTTGCAAGACCCTTAACCCTTCCTAATCGCTTTTCAAGTTGTGAGAACATGTATGGATTTCTTTTAGGAGAATGTATGGGAATTACCTCCCCATTGTGGCTAATAGTTTCCTTCTAAATAATATTGTAAGGCAAAATGATACACACTTCATCACATAATAACTGTATTTATTTGAAAAATTGTCCTGGGGCACATTTCTCTAAAGCCTCACAAACTTTTGTTCCCCAAGGAAAATTTCAATATTAAACCTGTTGAATAGGAACACAGTCTCTGGGCCATCAACAAGTCAACTTTGCTTTTTTATCGGATAATTTTATTGTATTATTTTCAAAATTACTGAAACTTTGATCTTGAATGAAAACACAGCAAACGCAAAACAGCTTTTTGAGCCTGAAAAGTCACGAAAACTTTTGAGAAACAGACCCTTTGGTGCTTATTCTAATTATTTATGCTAATTATTCTTTACTTTAAGGTGACACACTCAAAAGTGCAGTATAACCCAGCATTTCTGTATTTTCAAATTCGTTATATAATCGTAGTCAATAGTCTGTACTTTAACGTGGCACACCCAAAAGTGCAGTATAACCCAGCATTTTTGTATTTTTACGCTCTTTCTATGATCCTATTTAGTAGGCTGTACTTTAAGGTGGCACACCCAAAAGTGCAGTGTAACCCAGCTTTTTTTGTATTTTTACACTCTTCCTATGATCTTATTTAGTAGTCTGTACTTTAAGGTGACACACCCAAAAATGCAGTATAACCAAGCATTTTTGTATTTTTACACCCTTTCTATGATCTTATTTAGTAGGCTGTACTTTAAGGTGGCACACCCAAAAGTGCAGTATAACCCAGCATTTTTGTATTTTTACACTCTTTCTATAATCTCATTTAATGGGCTGTACTTTAACCTATTGACGTCCAGTGCGCCCGTATGCGCCCTTGGGGACCCACACCCTTTCTACGCCTTGTGACGTCATCACTTTTAACCCTGGAGCACGAATTCGAGCACGTACTTGAACAGGTTGAAAATATCTTACAAACGATACCAGAATGAGCGCAATTAAGTGAAGGAGATTCGAGAAATAGCCAAAAAACCATGTAACTTTGACCTGAAAATCTGAACGAAAATCTTCTTCCATTACCCACCTACCTTTCTGAGCCTGTGGTTTGAAAATAATGAGTAGTTTCTGAAATATCTCTACACCAAAATGAAGCCTACTGAATTTCCAGCAAGTGAGGAGAAACTTCAGGCAAGGAGAGGGAAAAAAAGGGCAGGAGAAAGAGAGAATGTCGAAATTTTGCTTTCTGCGCGTGCCCGAGATTTTCAGGCCGCCATTTTGCATTTGGATCGAAAGGCCGTCGAGTGTTCGAGCTGTCAGGGGGTTTTTGGTAAGTTTGAGCTTTTAAAACCACAACTGTGACCCGAAATCTGCTCGACTAGCTTCAAAACACAGTTTTCCACAAAAGCTGCGGCCATTAATGGGTTAACAAAGAACCAAGTTTTTTCGGAAAAAATCCATTTTTCGGGATTAAGCAATCAAATAGGTCTATTTAATGTAAAATCAGGTGAAAAAGTTAGGGTCAGGGTATCTTTTAGGGTTAGGGTTAAACTAGTAATCGATAGCAATATCTAACTGAACATCAGATCTGAATTCAAGAACTGAGTGCTCGCCTCAACAGCTGTGATGCAGAACTTAGGTGCTGTGAATATTAAAAGACCAAAGGTGACTTGAATACTACCCAAGATTTTGAAAAAAATTTTAAGAAAAATTTTTAATATTAGTGGCTGACTTCTGAATGATGGAATGTTAATGTGAGCTTGGAATGAGCTTACTGGGGTGAAGCACAAAAAAATCTAAAAGGGGACAGCCATTCGCTTTGCAAGATTTTCCCGCCAAGACTAAACCTCACAGACATCAGTTGCTGATACTGATCTTTTGCCTGAGGGAGACCGTCCACCAGCTGACTGAAAGAATGGCAGCTTATCACCTTGAGATATTCTTCCATGCGACATTCAAAGAACAGAAAATAATTCAAATTCTCTCTTGCGCTCCTACATGTATTATTCAACCAAAACAGAAAAGTGGGAAAGAGAAAAGCCATCGTGGAATTGAAGGCAACCCTTTTAATTAATTGATCTCACATGGACAACAAGAACTGAAGATAACAAATGCTAGTTTTATTTAAACGAGCAAAACACTAAAGATATGCATAAATGCTGTCCTGAAATCAGTATGAAATCTTCCTTTTGGGAGTAAGTTTATGATTGTGGAAGGCATGTTAATGACATCGAGTGAGAAATTTTGGTGGACCTCTTTCAGGCAATTGGTGAGATAATGCAGGGTATACATTTCCTGTGTACTTGACTATTTTGCTTGACTTATTGGTTCTTTCCTGAACCTTTCACTTTTTATTATCACCTTGCCTTAAGTGTTAAGTGCAGCCATGCACTGCTTACATCGCATACCTGATTTAGGGGAGAGCTTGATGCCATCTCTATGGACAATATCATAATGTTTGCCAGTTATTCTGTCAGGGTTTAGGATATTCCCTTGGGTCGATGAACAGCTGGGATTGTCTACCTGTGGAAAAGTGCAAACAGAATTTCAACCAACCATTTCAAAGTGATGCAAATAACTAAAGACATGTTGTCAGATGTGGGTTACATAGATACAAAGATAGCATTTCCCTAAACATTGTTCTGTATGGAAAAAGTGGAAACTACCTTCTTAAGATATAATTATGTATGTTTGCACATGTACTCTGTTATCAAGTTCCTGGTCATATGGTCAAACACTGCGATGCACAATAGTAAAAAGAACTTTAGGTGTATACTTTATTAGTTATTCTTACCTGCCACTGTGAGCTTCTACTAACCTTTGACAGGCATAGGGGTAGCAGAGCAGTTTTCTCGGCTGCTGGCCAGATGAGCTCAGTTTCTTGTATGAGTCATAATTTGGGCACTAATTCACTAAAGCGGTTGGTTCCACAATCAATGTGAAAATTGTTGTATCCTGGGCATGACGGTAATTCCTCAAATCACAGATGGCTCTGGCTTCCTCAGTGTAAAATTCTTCTGACCATATTTAAAGCTCTTCACTCAATCAGCAACTTCGTTTGGGATCGGGCATTCTCTAAGTCTCCTCTTCTGAAGCTTGTGTTTCAGTTCCAATCCTTTGGTATAGAAGAGTCCTTCAATACCAAGACTTTGTCTTGCAGACTGGATGGGGTGGAGTGTAGGGTGGCTGGTTTCCTGGTTCCCCTTTGAGGGTCCAAATGAAGCCATCACCTCTGCCCTGTCAGCTTATGGTTCTATTAAGAGTGTGAGGCATCAGGTTTGGCCTGATAGACTGTCTGTCTCCACTGGGTCTAGGATAGTTTCGATGGTAGTGAAAAAGGAGATACCGAGGTTTATCTCTGTTCGTGGGGCTAGGTGTAAAGTCTGCTTTAGGGGTCAGCCTCTACGTTGTGACTTGTGTCATAAAGTTGGCCATCGTTCCGCCGAATGCCCTCTTAAGGGTAAATGTTTCAAGTGTGCCAAAGAAGGTCATTTGGCCCGTAATTGTCCTAACCCTGCAAGGGCCCCTCCGGCTGCTGAGCCTGTAGTGGACCCTGCGGCAGTTCCACCATCTGAGATCAGTCTCGCTGAAGAAGGATCCACAGACCCTGTCATTGCTGACTCTGAGGATGATGCTTGTTCACTCCCAGATTCAGATGCAAGTGAAGACCGTTTTGCTTCCTGTGATGCTGGTAACAATGATGTCATCATACCAGCGGCTGAGGGTTTTGCTAGTCCCGCTGACACTGATATGGCTGGCGGCAGTGGTTTACGGACCACCGTTTCCCGGAAACGCCCCGCTTCCCTTGTTCCCGTTTCAGCCCCGTCTAAGAGTGCTGCGGTTTCACCTAAGAGCGATCTTCTTAATGGAGGCCCTGATGTTCTTTGTGAAGTTCCGGAACTGGCAGCCTGTTCTGCAGACCACCGTGCAATCCTGTGGGAGATTGCGGTTGATGCTCGTAAACCGCTTGATCAGCGCAAACGTTTTTGCCGTTGGACTTCAGATCCCCGTTTTATTGGTTTGAGAGATGAGGACTTTAAGACTGCTATGGAATTTTGCCGCAAAAAGTTCCTAAAGTAATTAATTAAGGTCATAAAAAGAAAATCAAAAGAAAATATTTAGTTAAGTAATGAGCGGGTGTGTTTAATTTCTGGGAGTGAGTGTGTAATTTTTAAGGGAGGTGGGGTTCGATTCCCCAGCGAGTTTGGCGTCTGGGGACCCTCGTTTATGGTGGTCCCCATCCCTAAGGCATTGCACGCCAGCCAATGGCTTGGGATTAGACATGTAGGTCGGCGGGATTGCACCTCCCTTCATCGGGGCCCGGCCGTCCACCTTAAACATAAAAAAAACTGACGAGACCAACATAGGTCAAAACAGTGTGTGTCGACTTCTTACCCTTGTGGTTTGGAGAGTGTTGTCGGTGGTTTTTTGAGTGGAGGTTAAGTGTCGGATAAGTGAGTACCTGCCGGGAGGGAAAACTTGCGACTTTTTCCTCCTTGGCAGTGGTTTTTTCTTTGGTTTTCCGTTTGGTCACCCATCCCTTTCTTGGGATTTCTTGGGTTGTTTCGAACTTGCTTGTTCTTCTTTTGCTTTTTTCTGTTGTTTCGGTCACCCATCCCTTGGCTTTGTCCTTGGGTTGGGTCCAAACTTCGTCATGGTTGTGTCCTTTAATAGGACCATTGACATCGATTGTCAGGGGCTCCCTGAGGAGGTTCTTTTTTCTGAGGCGGTTGGACTATTGTTGGCTTATTTTGATCGAGAGTCCGATCATCGTGTGGCTGCTGTGCAGGCGTGTCCTGGCCGCGTTGCCAGAGTGACTTTTGTGGAGAATGGGGAGGTTGCCAAGCTCCTTTTTGAGGAGCTTGGGTTTGTTAAGTTGGGTGATGTGGAGTGTAGGGTGGTCCAGCCCCCTCCTCCTACACCCCAGTCTACCACGGTTGTGGTATCTCTGTTTCCCTTTGAGGGATCTAACGAGGCTATTAGCACGGCCCTGTCGGCATATCGATCCGTCAAATCTGTACGCAATCAGGTTTGGCCCGGTAGGCCTTCGGTCTCTACCGGGTCACGTATTGTGCAGATGGTGGTCAAGAAAGTTATCCCGACGTTTATTCCCATCGGCGGTGTTCGCTGCAAGGTCTGGTATAGGGGGCAACCCCTTCAGTGTGTGACCTGTGGAAAGGTTGGCCATAAGTCCACCGAGTGTCCCCTTAGGGGCAAATGTTTTCCGGTGTCATGGAGAGGGGCATTTGGCTAGGGACTGTAAGATGGTTGCGAGTGCTCTGCCTGTGGCGGATGCTCCTGAGGTCGGAGGGAGTGTTGAGCCCTGTGTAGAGATGGATGTACCCTTGCCTAGTGAAGACAGTGCGCCTGTAGCCCAAGGCAGTGTTACGGCAGCTGATGCATCCACTCCCGTTGCTCAGGACAGTGTTGTAGAAGAGGCTGAAGAGTGTGACTACTCCTCTGATGCCAGCGACGATCTTTTCCCGTCTGCCACACCGGTTGATCAAGTACCGACCGACAACGTTTCCCGTAAACGTTCTGCACCCCAGACATCTCCGGTCTCAAAAGGAGCCGTTAAGAAGGCCCAACACTCCTCGCTAGCGGTTCCACCCAAGAGTGATATTTGCAATGGTGGCCCGAAGGTTCTCCTTGAAGTTCCTGAAATGGCTCGCTGTTCCACAGACCACCGTGCAATCGTGTGGGAGATTGTGGTTGACTATCGTAAACCTCCCAGTCAGCGAAAAACCTACGGCCAGTGGACTTCAGATCCCCGATTTTTCGGGTTGAGAGATAAAGACATCGAGGCTGCTTTGGCTTTTTGCGACAAAAAGTTCCCACTTTTAAAGTAATTAGTTAAGTCATAAAAAGAAAAACAAAAGAAAATATTTAGTTAAGTAATGAGCGGGTGTGTTTAATTTCTGGGAGGGAGTGTGTAATTTTTAAGTTAGGTGGGGTTCGATTCCCCAGCGAGTTTGGCGTCTGGGGACCCTCGTTTATGGTGGTCCCCATCCCTAAGGCATTGCACGCCAGCCAATGGCTTGGGATTAGACATGTAGGTCGGCGGGATTGCACCTCCCTTTATTGGGGCCCGGCCGTCCACCTTAAACATAAAAAAACTGACGAGACCCACATGACGCGGGATTTTTCTTATTGGTGAAGAGGTCATTTTGGTCAGGACAATTGTAAGTATCTTGTCGTTTTTGCCTTTTCTGCACTTGTGAGTACCTGCCGGGAGAGAAAGCTTTGCAGTTGTCTTTTTCTTTTTTCGCTGTTCGTCACCCATCCAATTTCTGTTTTTTTGGTTGGGTCCGAACTTAGTGGGTCAGCCGTTTGGGGCTTTTTGGGCTTTGCCCTTTTGCTCCCTTTTTTTCTTTTTATCTCCATGGCTCTGCCTTTGGAGAAGACCATTGACATTCGGTGTACTGGTTTCCCAGCTGGAACGTTACAAACTGAGGTGGTTAAGTACATCAATGCCTATTTTGAAAAAGAATCGCAGCATAGAGTAGTTTCCATTCAAGAATGTCCTGGCCGTATAGCCAGGGTCACTTTTATGGAGCATGTGGCTAAATTATTTTTCGAAGAACAGGGTTCAGTCGTCCTCAATGGGGTTGAGTGCTCAGTCAGGAAGCCTCCCCCCCTCCCCCCCAGTTCACTAATATTGTGGTTTCTTGGTACCCTTATGAGTGGCCAAATGATGCGGTGGCTACCGCTCTATCAGGTTATGGGGTAGTTAAAAGCGTTAGGCACCAGGTTTGGCCGGGCTTGCCCGATGTCTCCACTGGTTCAAGAATTGTAACGATGGTGCGAACTAAGGAAATCCCCCGGTTTGTGTCTATCAAGGGGATTAGATGTAAAGTTTGGTACCGTGGCCAGCCCCTCCGCTGCGATATTTGTAGAGCGATTGGACACAAGTCTGCAGCATGCCCTGATAGAGGCAAGTGTTCAGGGTGTCACAAAGAAGGTCATTTCGCTCGGACTTGCCCCGACGCCTGGAACAAGGCCTCAGCCCCTACTGTCTCAAGTATGGCAGCTCCTGGTGATGAGGCGGTACAACCTTTGGACGCGGCATTTGTTATTCCCCCTCCTCCAGCTGGTTCAGTTGATGAAGTTTCTGCCCACTTTGCTTCGGATGTTAACGTTGCTGACCCCACCCCTCACGAGCCTGTGGACAATGCGATGGAGTGTGGTGATGTCTTTCCTCCTGCCTCGCAGGGCCCACTTGATTCTCAAGGTTACTTAAATGAGGATGTTGTTGACCCAATTGTAGTTGTGTCTGGTCAAGGGGCTAGTGTTCCCTCTAGTGATATAGACTCCTCGGAGTCTGGTGTGAAATTGTATGACGAGCACTTCAGTCAGTTGGATGAAGTTGCTAGGGTCATCTCGTCGGTTGTTCAGGGTATTTTGAGCAATGGGGATATCCTAAGTAGTACAAATAATGAAATAATTAATGATACAAGTAGTGAAATAATTAACAATACAAGTAGTGATATAATTAACGATAAGGCCAGCGCTGGCAATGGGGAAGTTATCTTAGTTAATGAAATTGCAAATGAACCTAATGCAAATAGAGAAAATACTACCTTACCTAATGTAGATGAGCCTCAGGACTGGGGTTCCATTGTTGACTCTCAGGATGTGAATATGTCACCGGCCTCTGGCCAACGCAAGAGGCCCTCCACCTCCTCGACTCCTAGGCGCCGTCCAGCTAAGAGGACCCCAGGCACTCCTCAATTTCCTGTGGGCCCTTCGGCTGCTACTAGGGTTAATGCAAGTCGTGCGGCTAAGAAAAAGTCGTGATGTTTCTTTCTTGCTTTGTGATGGCTCTCTCCATCCTTACGTTAAATTGTAATGGTATCCGGGACCAGTCTACAAGGATTGGTCTCGTGCAGTGGTTGCGATCTCTCCCTGTGAAGGTTGACGTTGTCTGCCTTCAAGAAACGCACTGTGTTACTCGGGCTGAATGTTCTTTGTCGTTTTCTTCGTCTGGTTTCTCTTCTGTGTTAGCTCCGGGCTTTGCTCACTCCTGTGGTTGCGTCGTGCTCTATCGTCCTTGTATCTCTCTTCTTAATTCTTGGTCTGCTGATGGTCGCTATCTGCAATGTGAATCTCTTTTCATGAAAAGGTCTTTAGGGTGGTTTGTCTCTATGCCCCCAATTGCAACCCTGCACGGGATCAGTTCTTTGATGGCCTGCATTCGAAGTTTGACCCTTCAATACCTACGGTCCTTGCTGGCGATTTTAACTCCGTCTTTGACCGGGCTCGAGACCGACGTGGTCCAGCTCCTGCCTCTGTATCTAGGGATAATTCCTCCTCGCTTAGTCATCTTTTTGATGCGTGTTGCATCACTGACATCTGGCGTTACCTCCACCCCTCTTCTCCGGGGTTCACCTGGACCAGGTGGGACGGGAGTTTGGCGTCGCGGATTGACATGTTTGGGATTCCTTTTGCATGGGTCCCATCGGTGTCCTCTGTTTCTGTGTATGTCTGTCCATTCTCGGATCATCGTGGCTTGTGTTTGTCTGTGTCTGTTCCTGACGTCGTCCCACCTGGCCCTGGCTTCTGGAAGCTCAACACCTCAATTTTGGAACATCAGGATTATTGTCAACTTGTCCGGGAGGAATGGTCCGCCTGGCGTCTTGCTGTCTCTCGCTTCCCCTCTCTCGCTAAGTGGTGGGATAGGGGGAAAAGCCGGATTAAGGGGCTCACCATCCGTTTTTGTGCCAGTAGGGCCCGTAAGACATCTGCATGTAGAGACGCCTTGGTGCGCCTTGTTCAACATCTCCAGGAGAAAGTCGATTCGGGGGTTACTTCTTGTGTGGATCCACTGCGGTCGGCTCTCTCTGAGCTTGCTCGCCTAGATTCTCATGTGGCGAAGGGGGCCCAGGTTCGGGCGCGAGTCAAATGGGTTGAGGAAGGTGAGACTTCCTCGCGTTATTTTTTTCGTTTAGAGAAAAAACGTTCTGCCGACCGTCGCATCTCTGCGCTGAGAGAGCCTGATGGCTCAATTGTTTCTTCTTTTGCTGCTCTCTGTGCTTCTCTTGGTTCCTTCTATTCTGGTCTATATACTGCTTCGCCTACAGACTCTCATGTCCAATCTTCCCTTCTCGGTAATCTGTCCTCGTTTCTTCCTCAGGATCAGTCCAATAGTTGTGAGGGCCTACTCACACCATCTGAGGTCCTTGACGCTCTCAAGGGTATGGCACGCAACAAGACGCCAGGTCTAGATGGGCTCCCTATGGAGTTCTATCTCCGCCTCTGGGATGTGGTTGGTGCTGATCTTGTGGCTGTCCTTAATGAGTGTTTTTCTTCTGGCTCTCTTTCTCTCTCTCAGCGCAGAGGTGTCATTACTCTGTCATTCAAGAAGGGGGATCGTTTCGATCCCAAGAACTGGCGCCCCATATCTCTCCTAAATGTGGACTATAAGTTAGCGTCGAGGGCCATGGCCGGGCGTCTTCTCCGCGTGATACACCTTGTCGTTAACCGCGATCAGACGTGCGGGGTCCCTGGCCGCTTTATTGGTGAGAATGTCGCGTTACTGAGAGATGTTGTCAGCTATGCTGAGTCCTCTGGCACCCCTGTCGCAATCCTATCCCTTGACCAAGAAAAGTTCCTCGACCGGGTGGATTGGGGTTTTATGCGGTCCACTCTGGTCGCCATGGGTTTTGGTCCGTCCTTTGTCGCGTGGATTGACTTATTTTATACTCGTGTGCAAAGTGCTGTAAATGTTAATGGTTACTTGACTCCCTTCTTTAGTCTTTCTCGTGGTGTCCGGCAGGGGTGTCTATTATATCCACTCTTGTATGTTCTTGTTTCGGAGGTCCTTGCTTGTAGCATTCATGCAGACCCCCATATTAAGGGTCTGTCTCTCCCGGGTTGTCCTTCGCTGTCTCCCATCTCTCAGTACGCAGATGACACATCTCTCATACTTACCTCGGATGAAGGCATCTCGGCTGCTCTTGACATATATAGGTGTTATGAACTAGCTTCTGGATCGAGGATTAACCTCTCCAAATCCAAGGGTCTCTGGTTGGGTGGATGGTGGGGTCGCACGGAACCCCCAGTTCCTTTTGACTGGTCTCCTGTCAAGCTCAAGGTGCTGGGGGTTTTCATTGGCCCTGGTAACCTTGAGGAAGACAACTGGCGCCCTCGCATCAATGCGGTGGACCATGTTCTCAAGTCTTGGCGTGCTCGTGTTCTGTCTTTTCGTGGCAAGGCCCTCGTTATTAACGCTCTTGCCCTTTCCCGGGTTTGGTATGTGGCCTCTCTTATCCACATGCCGGCCTGGGTGGAGGTGGCGCTCTCTCGTCTGGTTTTTTCCTTCTTTTGGTCTGGCAAGCGGGAGCTCGTCTCTCGTTCTGCCGTTGTTCAATCCCCCCTTTTTGGGGGTTTCTCTGTGGTAGACGTTCAGTCTAAGGTGAGGGCCCTCCTGGGCCAATGGGTGAGGAGATTTGTCTCTTCTCCTTCCAGTTGGGTGGCTCTCATGTCTTTTTGGTTTAATTCCTTGTTTGGTGTCTCTCCTTTTGTTGTGTTTTCTCGTCCTTTTAGTTTTGACCCTAGGGTCTTGCCACCCTTCTATCAAGCTCTGGTATTGGCGTGGCGTAAGCTCGACGGGGCTTTCGCCACGTCCAAAAACTCTCTGGTTTATGGTTCTTCGTGTCCTCTTGTCTGTTCTCCTGTCTTAACCATGTCTGCCAAGTCTTGTTACCTGTACCTTCTCTCTGAGAACATGGTCCAGCCTCATTGTGTTCTAAAGTTTATGTTCATCTACCCCAATCTTGACTGGCCTGCCACGTGGCGCGCCTTATCTTTCTTTCATCTTGATCGCCGTGTTATCGATCTGAATTGGAAGATTGCTTACGGCGTCCTGTACACCGCCCGGCGTCTTTCCTCGTTTGGTTTGTCTATTCCCCTCTCTTGTTTTTGTGGGCCCCGGGTCGAGTCGCTCGAGCATCTGTTCCTTTATTGTCCACTTGCTCAGAGTGTTCTCGCCTGGGTGCAGTCTTTGCTATTTTGTTTCTCTCCTATGTGTCCCGTCTTCACTCTTCGTCATGTCCTTTTTGGCTTTAACTCTGGTGATTTTGTTTCTGTTCGGCGTGTTTTTGTCTATCTTCTCAATGTCTCTAAGTTTTGTATCTGGCAGTGTAGAAATGATTTCCGGTTTCGTGATACTCGTCCTAGCTCCGTGGCGGTGATTGCATCCATCAAGGCCCGCCTGAAGTCCTACCTACCAGTCTCCTTCAGGCGGTGCAAGTCTAACAGGCGTCGTCGCGTGTTTTATCGGCAGTGGTGTGCCCGTGGTGTCATTGCATCCGTGCATGGTGACTCCCTCCGGTTTGCTTTCTAGCTGTTTTGGTTTTTGTTGTGCCTCCCCTTGGCTGGCTAGGGGCTATAATCATTGTTTTGGTTTTTTCTGGTGCTTCCCCTTGTCTGGCTAGGGGCTATGATTATCGTTTTTGTTTTTTCCAGTGCCACCCCTTTGCTGGCAAGGGGCTATTATTATCGTTTTGGTCTGCTATTATTATTGTGAGTGCGTTCTTCCTTGGAGTGAATGTGTAATTTTTAGGTGAGGTGGGGTTCGATTCCCCAGCGAGTTTGGCGTCTGGTGACCCTCGTTTCTGGTGGACCCCATCCCTAAGGCATTGCACGCCCGCCATGGGTTGGGCTTAGACATGTAGGTCGGCGGGCACTGCACCTCCCTTCATCGGGGGCCCGGCCGTCCACCTTAAACATAAAAAAAACTGACGAGACCCACATAGGTTGAGACGATGTGACTTCTTACTCCTGTGGTTTGGAGTGTGTTGTCGGTGGTTTTTTGAGTGGAGGTTAAGTGTCGGATAAGTGAGTACCTGCCGGGAGGGAAAACTTGCGACTTTTTCCTCCTTGGCAGTGGTTTTTTCTTTGGTTTTCCGTTTGGTCACCCATCCCTTTTTTGAGATTTCTTGGGTTGTTCCGAACTTGCTTGTTCTTCTTTTGCTTTTTTCTGTTGCTTCGGTCAGCCATCCCTTGGCTTTGTCCTTGGGTTGGGTCCGAACTTCGTCATGGTTGTGTCCTTTAATAGGACCATTGACATCGATTGTCAGGGGCTCCCTGAGGAGGTTCTTTTTTCTGAGGCGGTTGGACTATTGTTGGCTTATTTTGATCGAGAGTCCGATCATCGTATGGCTGCTGTGCAGGCGTGTCCTGGCCGCGTTGCCAGAGTGACTTTTGCGGAGAATGGGGAGGTTGCCAAGTTCTTTTTTGAGGAGCTTGGGTTTGTTAAGTTTGGTGATGTGGAGTGTAGGGTGGTCAAGCCGCCTCCTCCTACACCCCAGTCTACCACGGTTGTGGTATCTCTGTTTCCCTTTGAGGGATCTAACGAGGCTATTAGCACGGCCCTGTCGGCATATGGATCTGTCAAATCTGTACGCAATCAGGTTTGGCCCGGTAGGCCTTCGGTCTCTACCGGATCACGTATTGTTGAATTCCGGCCTGTACGAATTAATTTGAAGTTCATATATATGTATTTCATATGTTTGTTGTTTGATTTATCATCTACGGGTTTATGTCGAATTAATTTGATGGCCTACTCCTAGTTGGCTTGTTAGCTCAATTGGTAGAGCGCTACACTAGTATTGCAGAGGTCAGTGGTTCGAATCCCGTACAGGCCTGATTTTTTTTCAGGTCTGATTTTCACTATTGCTTAAATAGTGCTTTACTTCGAAGGATCGTGCACATATACGTTTCATAACCGCAGTTCATACATATGTATTTCATATGTTTTTTGTTTGATTTATCATCTACGGGTTTATGTCGAATTAATTTGATGGCCTACTCCCAGTTGGCTTGTTAGCTCAATTGGTAGAGCGCTGCACTAGTATCGCAGAGGTCAGTGGTTCGAATCCCGTACAGGCCTGAATTTTTTTCAGGTCTGATTTTCACTATTGCTTAAATAGTGCTTTACTGCGAAGGATCGTGCACATATACGATTAACATATTCTGTTTGCAGAAGCTGATATGGATCAGGATAAAATGTTGATTCGAATGTATAATACTCTCATTATTTTTATATTCCATAAACTGCTATATTTTATTCCAAAATTGCTTTCAGATCAGTCACCGCTTTGTGCGGCAACATTTCGCACTGATGGCTGGTTCTTCGTGTCAAAGATCAGGGAACGCTGCAGTTCCGCTGATGGCCCGCTAATGGCTGTGAAGGCCGATGTGTGATGCAGAAACTCTGCTGCATCGCGGGCAAATAAGGCTGAAGATTGGGATGCTGGGATTTGAGACAGTGCCAGTCCTTCCGGTGTTGTCTTTTTTCTCTCGCGACACTGCTCCTCTGGATTTCAAACTCACAGTTTGCTTTCCTGATTGTTGACCGCCGAGTAAGGTGGTCACTGGCCGTGTCTTGCCAAGCATTTGGTGGAATGCCTGCCAGGAAAAGCTGTCTCTTGAGTTGGTCCTTGTACCTATTGTTTGGAGTACCACGGTTCCGCTTCCCGGCCCTGAGGTCACCGAAAAGAACAGCTTTTGGCATGTAAGAGTCCTCCATTCTGGTGACATGATCCGCGCAGCGCAGCTGCTGCTTAAGCACGATGGACTCAATGCTGGGGAGTTGGGCTCTCTCAAGAACGTCATCACTGGACATATAGTCGTGCAACTTGATATTTAGGATGGAGCGCAAGCACCGCTGGTGGAAGCGTTTGAGAAGCCTCACTTGTCTTCTGTACAGTGTCCAGGTTTCTGCACCATACAAGAGTGTGGGGATGACAATGGCTCTGTAAACTTTGATTTTGGTTATGAGATGGAGGGAGTGGTTTTTCCAGACTCGTTTGAACAGTCTGCCAAAGGAACTGCTAGCCTTTGAGAGACGGTTTTCAAGGTCCTTGTCAGTGGAAACATCATTTGATATCACACTACCAAGATACGTGAAGTGTTCGACTGGGTTTAGTGTTTCACCGCAATAGTGATGTGGGGAGGGGAGTAGTTTTCAGTGGGTGGTGGTTGGTACAGCACCTCAGTCCTTTTCAGGCTGATGGTAAGGCCGAAGGCCTTGGTTGCATCAGAGAAGTGGTTTACCAGGTGCTCTAGAGCAGTTTCTGTATGAGCGAGGAGCACACAATCATCAGCAAACGGCAGTTCTGTGATGAGCTGCTCGACAGTTTTGGTGTGGGTTAGCGGCCGTTGAAGGTTGAAGAGACTTCCATCTGAGCGGAAATGGATATAGATTCCATCTAGGACCCCCTCTTTTGCTTCCTGCAGCATCATGCTGAGGAAGATAGAGAAGAGGGAGGGTGCAATCACAGCCTTACTTGACACCATTGGAGATGGGGAAACTGTCCGAGAGAGTGTCGTTTTGCTTCACTTGACCCCTGACCCTCATGGAGCTTGCAGATCATTGCACGGAATTTTAGTGGGCAGCCAAAGCACGAGAGTATTTTCCATTTTCCACCTGTGGTTCCTCTGTTGGCTCGGAAGCCACACTGACTTTCGATGGTGGAGTCCTCAATGATGGAGGGGATGAATCTGTTTAGTAAGATGTGGGCAAGTGCCTTTACCGCTACAGACAGGAGGGTAATGCCGCAGTAGTTTGAGCAGTCGGATTTCTCTCCCTTGTTTTTGTACAGGGAGATGATGACTGCATCCTTGAGGTCCTGCGGGAGAACACCACTCTCCCAGCACGAAACGAACAGGTCCTCGAGCCCGCTGAGCACAAACTCCCTACCATGCTGGTACACCTGTGCTGGGATTCCATTGGATCCTGGGAACCTCCCGGGTTTCAGTTGAGCAATTGCTTTCTTGATTTCTTCTCTTGTGGGGGGTCGTGAAGTTCATGTTTTGTCCCAACGATGGGGATCTTCTTGATGGAGGAGTCTGAAACTGTGTGTTGGTTACTGAACAGACCTCTGAAGTGTTCAGCCCAGCGAGTCATGATTGACTCTTGATCTGTGAGGAGAGTAGTTCTGTTATCCTCTTCCCAATAGTCCCCGCCGTGAAGGCAACTCCATCTCTGGTAGTAAAGAGATGTTCCTCGTCCTCGTTGGCAAAGGACGGACGGATGTTAGCAACAAAAGCTTGCAAGTATGTCGTTAAATTGTGAGATATGGTGGTGGGCGCTGGGCCACTCTGGCTGGTCTTGTGTCGCGAGACCCTCATCACGTACCTATCCTCCACCTCCTTGGCCCTCTTTAGATCTGTAAGGGTCGCACTCTCGAGTGGTCCCGGTCGCTGGCAGTTTTCAAGGGCCATGTGCGCGATGAGAAATTCGCGAACCGAGATGAACATTGACTCTTGAGGAGGTTCTGCAGAAAAGGAAAGCTGGAGAAATTTTATTGCATTACGGGCGACCTGGGTGTCCATTATCTCCTGAGCTACAACAGGATCCACCGCAGTTTCCTCATCCTCTAACTGTTTTTCCCACTTCTCGTAGCTGTAGATCTTACCAATTAAAGAGGCCATGACTCGAAACCGACATTGGAGAGTGCTTCCAATTGGTCAGGGAGAATATGGGGGAAGGTGCAAAATTTGGCCAGGGATCGAAGGTAGGACTTGATGGTACCTGGACGGGACTGTTTACCATCAAGGAGAGGCTTAGCCCAATTTTTGCACACGTCAATTCCCCCATTTCCATGAATTGCCTGAACATCAGCCCCCTCGGGATCCAGCTTCTCTAAAATACGACGCACCTGCTGGGTGAGCAAAATTGCCTGGTCTTCCTCTTTACAACCACCCAGTATGTTTCTCAAGTTATCATAGAACAATATAAGGAGCTGCTTGCGCGTCGCGTTCCCCTTCGCGCTGGAATAATAGCTGCAGAGCGTCTTAAATTCATCCATTTCTCTCTCGCAGCTGCTCCCTTCGCTCTTCATCTCCTCTTCCTCGCTGTCACCATAATATTCCTCGGCTTCCCCATCTGAGCCATCACCTATGGGTAGCTCTTCTGTTGGCGGGATTGCTGTTTCAGCCACAGCCTCATCAGACGGATTAGTATCCTATGTTGGGTTAGTGCGTATGAAGGAGCGAGTTGGATTTGGTATAGTTGGAATGATGTCAGCCTCTTCCTCACTGAGGATTTCAACATAGCTGCTGCCCGAACTATCGCTACGTAGTTCTTCTGTCAAGAGAGATTGCAGAGCAGAGGGCTGCTGAGGCTTTTGTTTCTTCAAGGTGGATGTGGATGGGGCCTGTTCCTCACTGCTGGCGCTGCTGAAGATCGTCTGCACACTGCGCTTAACAGCAGGAAGAGCTGGTTTTTTTCCTTTGGTTTGCTTCTTATTTCTTATTGACCGGTCCCGCAAGAACTCTGCAGCTTGACCCCTAAAGCGTCGGGTCATCAAGAGGGCTTTTTCGTAAAGTGGGCTGTTCTTTTCCAGTTTGTGTACACGTTGGAGGTGCATAGTTAGATACATTGACACTTTGTCGCACAGCGGGCAGATTTCTTTTTTCCTTGCATTAACTTTCTCCCCCTCCTTACAATGCTGCCGCCTCTTCCCCGCTTCCACTGTGTTGCCGTGTTTGGACATCTCAATTAAGGCCTGAACTCTAATGACAGGGATTCTTTCGTTTTTTTCAACGTGCTGGGTGTGTAGGTGACGATTTAGGTTAACGACATCCTTGCCACACAATGGACAGCGCACTTTTTTGTAGTGGGGTTTTTTCCGTGCGTGCTCCTGGGCTGAGGTTGGGGTTTAGGCTTGGGATTCATGCTGGCTCGCTGAACCTCTGTTACCGCACCATCACTCTCCTCCCTCTCCTCGTCTGCCTCCTCTCTGCGTTCTTCATCTCCCCCTATGGGCAAGGTGATGCTGGAAGGTCCCGGCAACTCCCTATCTTCAGGACTATGCTGAAGGACATGTTTGGTAGGCTCTGCTAGCAATCTGTTGGCCATGTGGACATCCGCTTTAATCTCCTGGGCAAGGGCCTGCATGATCTGCGTGTATTCGTATGGTTCCAGGGTTATTGGCTGCAGATTTTTATTATATTTGCTTTTGGCTATCACCACCAACTAGTTCAGGGTCATTGTGGCCGTTGCCTCTAGGGTTGGTAAGCACATATTTCGTGCTGCTGCCATGATTACCGAGCACCTGGCCTGCTCTAAGTGGATGTTCATCCATGACACGTTAAGCAGTGCTGCAGCCTGGACCGTCTCATTCTCTAGCTCCATATCCTCGGTGGTCTCTCCATCGCCCGAGATAACTTTACTCAGTTCGCTCATCAACTTATCCATGTTGTAAAAACAAAACCCTTGGCAGAACCGATCCTGAATAAGGAGTTAAGTATTAAGGACAAGGCATAAATTGTACCATCAATATCTTGTAGAGAAAAACATGCTTTATGCAACAGATAGCTCTTGTATCCGTGCATGAATAATCTAAATTTCATTTCAAATGGTGTAATCCTCTTGGAGTTATGGACAGTTAAAGATTAGCCTCGTTCTGGTGCAAATCGGAAACTCGTTTTGGAGCGTTTTGTTTGTAGCTGAAGATGTGTACTCTACTGCTCATTTACTTTCAGGTAGTCACTTTGCATTTTTGACGGTGCAACAGAAGGAAATATAAAGGTCACTTTTGAGTGCAAAAAAGAACGCTTAAAAGTGAGAGAGACTAAAATGCACACTTGCTTAACGGGAGAACAATATTTTAACCAATTTCTAACATATCTGGGAAAGGTACGTTTTAAAATGATGATATGTTCAAGTTAGAACCCCTCAAAGAGAGTCACCTACTTTAGTTGATTTTCCTACTTTATTCTACCCTGACGCCAAAAAGGCCATAAAAACACCAGGGTAGCAGGGTTTCTCTTGACATCATTAAAACTGATTGTTTGCTGTACTAATTAGACCACTTTAATATATCGGAGAGGCTAAAATGCATGATTTAGGGGCAAAACACACAAAAGTTGATTTTCCTACGGCGAGTCCAAAACATGTCAAAGTGTCTTCACTTGTTGTAGGTAGGTGCCTGTATAAAAAAAGTTAATAAAATAGCCCTCTCGTTGATTATCTTGTAATTGGACATGCTGCCCGCTTATAGATTGTTCCTTCTGTTCACGGCAGTTAATTTTTGAATACTTAAGTTTAAAATAGTTATTTTACCCGTCAAAGTTGCACATTTGGGTTTGTATGCTTTTTTGATCACCTGTAAGTAACTTTAAAGTTTGGCAAAAAATTCCAGCATTTTGAAGTTTTTAAAGTAAATATACAATATTTCGTCTATATTCATTAATTTCCTGAGGTTTCATAAAGTTTGGAACACGTAGAACCATTTTATGAGCATTTTAGTTAAAGTACCCATTTTAGTTGATTTTCCTACTCTTTTTTACCCTGAGGCCAAAACAGGCCTTAAAAACACCAGGGTAGCAGGGTTTCTCTTAAAATCATTAAAACTGATTGTTTGCTGTATTAATTAGACCACTTTAATATATCGGAGAGGCTGAAATGCATGACTTAGAGGCTAAAACAGACCAAAGTTGATTTTCCTACGGCGAGTCTAAAAATCTCAGTGTCTGCACTTGCTGTGGGTAGGTGCCTGTAGAAAAAAAATTAGGTATTAAATAGCCTTCTCGTTGATTATCTTGTAATTGGACACGTTGCCCGTTTATTTGATTGTTCCTTCTGTTCATGGCACTTAATTGTGGGATACTAAAGTTTAAAATAGTTATTTAACTTGTCAAAGTTGCATGATTGGTTTTGCATGCGTTTTTGAACACCTGGAGGTAACCTTATAGTTTGTCTAAAAAGGCAAGCATTTTGAAGATTTTTAACTAGCTATAAAAAATTTGGTCTATATTTATTAATTTACTGAAGTTTCATAAAGTTTGGAACACATGGAACCATTTTATGAGCATTTTAGTCAAAGTACCCATTTTAGTTTATTTTCCTACTTTTTTCTACCATGAGGGCAAAAAAGGCGATGAAAAAACCAAGGTAGCAGGGTTTCTCTTAAGATCATTAAAAGTGATGGCCTGCTGTATTTACTAGACCACTTTATTTGCTGTTTTCACACCAGTGGACGGACAAATCGTCTGGACGGACAAATCGTCTGGCATTTGTTTGTCGAATTTGAATTCGAGAAGGGCATATGCCGAAAAGTGATCCGTCTCATGAGAGTAAAGAGAACTGGCACTAGGTCGTGTTGTAAAGCAAAATGGCTGCCGCCATGTTGAAACTTCCCATAAAACCTTGCTCTGTTACTAGTCCCATTTCCTCGCGGCGAGAAAATCGAACATTTCACCGTCTGATATGTACCTTTAAGAAATAATACGATTTCTGTTATCGAGATAGAAGTGGGTGAAAGTGCTGAAAATATGTTAGCGCGCTTTACCGATGTAGGGGATACTATTGTCACTCTCACATTCAGACGAGTCAAATAAAAGTCAAACAAACAAATTTAATCTATCACAAATTTACAAATATAATAAAAATTTTTAACAAGTAACAAAAATGTTTTTATCTTTCTCTCAGCGTTTTCCCCTTGGCTTTGTGACATTTCTTGTCTTTCTCTCAGCGTTTTCCCCTTGGCTTTTTTACATTTCTTCTTGTCTTTCACTCTTCATTGCCCCCCATCATTCCTCCTTCTTCTTTGTCTCCTTTGCAATCTCCTTATCCGATGTCTATTTCCTGTCAGCCTGCATAATCTCACCAAACCCACCAGTTGTTCATATCCCGCATTTCTGTCCATTCTCCGTGTCATCCATTCATTTATCACTAATGCCAAATGGCTGCAAAATGTATGAATTACCATCTCCACATACTCCGTCGTCTCCGCACTGCTTGGTCTCCCGTCTCGACCCCCATACCAAAGGTTTATCAATGTGTTGAGTCTATTTCTTGTCATCGGATCGCTCCAGTTCATAAACTCGAGGATACGTAGCAAGAGTTTCGGTAAATTTTCGCTTCCTTCCATCTTGCAATGAAAGTGAAAAATAGCGACGCCAAAATTATACCTAGGATTTTATCCCCTGGGGTATCTATGCCTCGATACCACGGGTGGTCTTGACCGCCGCCGCAAACCCATTACAAAAATAGCACATCCGCCATTATTTTAAAATAATTCGCCACGTTCGTCACTTCGCTATCTCCACTCCATTTCAAATGCAATGCGGTAAATATAACAATATGGGCTAAGCCCGTTGCTACACTTCTCGCCCCTCCATGACTAAATCACGAGTGACAACCTTCAGTGTCGGATGGATTTTGTAGTCGTTTTTATTTGAATAGAAGCTCATTAGTATTGTTTCGGAGATGACAAAAAAACCACACACACACACATTTTTTGAATAAATAAAATGACATTTTTTTATTTTAAGAGAAAAATCGAGTTTCCAGATGGGATAAATGGATAAACTCGATTTTTCTCTTATATTAAAATTTTTTTATTTGATTTTTTAATTACGCTACGTGACTACTTGACTTTTTAAAAATACAATGTTAAAATACTCGCGCCTTCTTTTGAAATATCTGCTAATTCGTTTGTCAAAGTTTCGCTGAGTTGCGTTTCCACGACTCGAAATTGATTGTTCCGTAATTCGATATACTGAATTTGACTCGGATGAAAGTAATAGGTGCCTTTCTCCACTTCTTCCAATGGTACCTGGCGCAACAAATCCGAGGTTTATCTCCCATGAGAACGGGATCGATCAGTGATGAATATACGTACAAACTTCTATAAGCTCGATTCTTGGAAGGCACGTGGTCAGAAGAGCGATTTACGTGTAAAAATGTCCACGCTATATCACTCATTAAAAATCGATGCGCAACGGGATTATTTCGATCTACAAACGGTATGTCGCAGGTTTCATATAACAATGCAACCGTGTCGTAACTTCTATCAAACGTCCATTTATGTCCAATTTTTCGTACGTCCAAATTAGGTCCAGGTCGCGTGACGTTATCGTTGACGATTGATTGCCCGCTTACTCCTGTACCCATCGCCTGGGATTTTCGCGTCCATCCGGAAACTTCGCACAATCCTTTAGCTAATTCAATATACACTTGTCGCCAAATTGTAAAATCTGTCATTTGATCGCGATCGATATTTATCGTATCTATTTCGATGGTACCTCTCTGACGGTCGATAATTGTATCGAATTGAGCTTTTTCACCATTGGAAAAATACTCTCGTAAATGGGCTGGACGATGATAAGTGAAATGAAGATGTTCTTCATTTAAAAGTGCTTTTAACACGTCAAACGATGTATCCAACTTATAAAATTTGATGTGACCATAGGTGACTGAATGTTTTATCATCACTTGTCTATCAGTAGGAGGAAGAAAAATGCGACTGGTTGATAATAGCACGTCGGAATCTTGAAGTGTCCTATGATCCTAATAGGGTTCTGCAGAAAGGAATGGAGCTTGGGTTTAATATGAAGGGCCATAAATGGCCTTAAGGGCGTCATGAAACGAGCGCGTATCCCCGATGTTTGCATACATCTATGTTCTCTCAGCCAAAGCAATCCACCAGTCGTTTTGCGAGGCTCTTAGTCTGGCCTGCACAGCACTGTAAGCAGCTCTGTAAGCTGCCTTAGTAGCAGAGTCGTCAGGCTTGGACAGAAGCAGGTTGTGACAGGAACTGCAGTCTCTTGGAGTGCAGTTTTTTAAGTTCTGCCACTGGGAATTTGGGCCAGGGTTTGGTGGGTGCAGCAGTTTCTCCGCCAATTTGGTTACGAATTCTGGTTTTGGAGTCTGTTCACTTGGAGTTTCTTGGTCTGTGGGCCTTTCTCCTTGGGTGATGGCTTGAACGTGAAGGCAACTTTGGTGCGGACAAGCCTGTGGTCTGTGTAGCAGTCTGCACTGGGCATTACCCTAGTGTGCAGGACTCTCTGGCGTCCCTCTGACAAACTAGGATATAGTCCAGAATGTGCCAATGTTTGGAACGAGGGTGGCGCCAGGTCGTCTGAAAGTATTCATGCTGTTGGAACACGGTGTTGGAGATTGTCAGCTGGTGTTCAGAACAGAACTGCAGGAGCAGGCGTCCATTGTCATTGCAGTTCCCATGACCGTGTCTTCCAAGAACTCCCTTCCACAGTTGAGTCTCTACTAACCCTGGCACTGAAATCGCCAATGATGATTAATTTGTCCTTGAAGTCGGTGTGTGTTACGAGGCTGTGTAGGTCACTGTAGAACGCTTTTCTCGTACACCCAGGTCAGCTTGCAACGTCAGCCTGTAGACGCTGACAAACATGACGAAATGGTCTCCCTGGATAGGTAGCCGAAGAGACATGATGCGGTCAGAATGACCTACTGGTAGGGTGTGAAGTTTGTTGGCGATGGCGTTCTTCATCATGAAGCCCACGCCTGACTGACGCTGTTCTTCTTTCCCTCTTCCGCTCCAGAAAAGGGTGTAACCTTCTCCGGGTTCCACAACGGATACTTCCTCAGCAAAGTGCACCTCCCTGAGGGCTGCAATGTCCACGTTAAGCCTAGAAAGTTCTCTGGCCACAAGAGCAGAGCGTCTCTGTGGACGAGCGCCGTCGTCCGAGTGTAGCATGGTGCGTACATTCCAGCATGCTATTTTCAAGCATTTCTTCGTTTGTTTGGTACCGCATAGCCTGTGAAGCAAGCCCTGGGGGAGAGGAGGGGGGTTGGGGCAAGCGGAGTGTGCGGAGGGGAGAGGGAGGGCTTGCCACAGACCCCCACTAACCAACGAAATTTTTGATCTCGTATAGACGAAAAATTCCCATTCGGTGAGAGCAGCAAGTTGTCAATCAACCCTCGAACTAAACAGTGTTCGTGGCGACTACCTTTTAGAAAATGGCGGACGACGGTGATTTCGAGAGGTTCTGCCCTCAAGAATCGATGTTGAAGTAGAATATTTGTGGCAGTCATCCACTTATTCAAGCTCAGGGCCTTGATAAGAATGGCGTCTCCATTCTCAGACTTGCCCTTAACCACAACATTGCAAAGCCGATGGACGTTGGATCCAAATCATCAATGTTTAAATTTGTATCCATTGCTAAAGTTGAGGGTTGTCCTTTCATCAGCGAGTCAAACAACGCTTCCCTGCTAGATGTAGGTTTTGCATGTGCCGGGGAGCGGACACGAAAGCTCTTTCTACCTGGACTTTTTCCTGTCGGTGTTGAGAACTTTCATTTCGATGAAACATCATGGGAATCCGAGCATTAAGAAGCAGCGTTATTCAACAATTCATAAAACTGGCAAAAACTGTTAGCTTTTCTTGCACAAGGAAGGCATATAATTTGAGATATGTGCGACTTATTTTCGAAGTGAAAACCGACAGTTCGAAGGCGATCGTCGAAGACACACTGAAATTCTTCCCTTTGACTCTGATTAAAAATGTTTACAAGACTCTCTAGGCCACTTCCAAATTTAATTCTTAAATCTACTCCACAAAACCGGCAAAGTACGTCTTCTGGATTAACCTTTGGCTTTCTCCCTCTCTTAGAGTTTGATACCAGATTCTCCTTGTCGTCTGACATTTCTTACTCACGTAGAGCAAGTTTTATTTGTTGTTTTGACATTTTTCATGGGTCATTGAGTCTCGCTAATGTCGTTTTCTGATTGGTTAATTTTAAGAGGCGCTGATTGACATATGCAAGACGATATGAATATGAAAATAGGGGGCGTTTCGTTAGTTAGTGGGGGTGTATGGCAAGCCCCCCCTCTCTCCTCTGCACATTCCGCTTCCCCCAATCCCCCCTCCTTTCCCCCAGGGCTTGCTTTGCAGGCTAGTACCGCATGGAGAGATGACCTGTTGGCAGCAGTGAGCCAACCAGGTTGAGTGAGGGAAGCTGTTTTTGGGTCACCTTTTCTAGACCCGTCTCCATGGGGAGCAAGCAGCGCTGTCCCTAAAGAGGGCTGGTTAGTTGTCTTGGGCAAAACCGGATGATACTACTGTTCATCAGTATGGTCTTCCACATCAGCTTGTAATGTTCATAAGCTACAATATGTTCAAAATTTTGCCGCCCGCATTATTTGCAATGTAAGGAAGTACGATCATATTTCTTCCACGTTAAGGAATCTATGCTGGCTGCCGGTAAAATCAATCCTGTACTATCGTGACGCTACCTTATCATTCAAATGTAAAACGGGCCTAGCGCCTGAATATTTGACATCCGAGCTTGTAACAAGAGGCAGCATATCTGGGCGTATAACGAGGAACTTTCAACAACTCAACATGCCCCTTTTTAAAACTACAACAGGTCAGAGGACCTTTTATTATAGAAGTGTAGCCATCTGGAATAAACTTGACTCAAGATTTGAAACTATGTGAAAAACCAGCTTCTTTTAAGAGAGCTTTGAAAAGGCATCTCCTGAATGATTTTTTATTTAAATAACCATTCTATTCTTAAAGTTATAAGTAACTTATATTGTATATAGCGTGTTATTATTTAGTTTTGTATGTATAGTATCAAGTGTGTAAATTATGTAATTGTTTACTGAAAAGCCCCAGACGGGGATGTGTTCAATAAAATGTATGTGTGTATGTATGATGCCGTTGCCTTGATTCGACAGTCAAACGACTCTCCATGTAGGACCGCCTAAATGGAGGATTGGAACTGCAGCTTCCAGTGCCATCTTGCATGTGCTGTTTTTGCCCCTCCCCCATCGTTGTAGGACTTTTCTCCTTCCCGTCTGTGCTGGTTGCTTGAAGTGAGAATCAGCACGCGCAGACCAATTTCCACTCTTTAGACCCAGGAACACTCTGCAGTGGCTTAGCAGACTGAGATGGCTGTGGCGACCTCAAGGCTGTAGGTTTTAGCTGAGAGTTACCCTCTCTTAGACACTGCCGGCTAAGGCGGACGAACTGCATCTGCCCGTGATTTGAAATCAATGTATTCCCTCATCTAGATGGACTGTTCTCCCGAGCTGTTGAGCCCCGTCTGCCCGGAGCAAAAACTGGTTTGGAGGCACCAGTCAACTGCCTTAGCCCCTTCTCTCTGTCTGTAGAAACATGTTTCGCCGGGCTAAGGACTTGCTGCACGAGAAGGCCAGGGAGTTGGACTTCAGTTGGCAGTGGCTCCGTAGGAGCACACCATGGGAGGATGTTATAGGGAGGTGGGAGCTCGTCCCCACAACCCACCCCTGGCTATGCACTAGACACTGAATGAAAGCATGATGTGTAGTTAGGAACATAGCATGGTCTTTACAAGAGGATAATGAAAAAAGGAAAAATTTTTCCGTTTCTAAAAATCCTTCCTTGTGATTCACGCTTACGATGCAAAGCGTTACTGATATACAGAAACCGGATTTAGTTTTGGACTGGTTGCCAATGGTAACTGTCAAACTGCAAAGCAAATAGATTGATTGTGTTCTAAATATGAAATAAAATTTAAAGGGTTGAAAACGCAACGTCATTTTCCATTCACATCTTTTGTGTTTGGGATCCAGCTCCAATACAAGATCACGGATCTGGATGTTGTCTCGAACGCAAAACCACTTGTTTCTTGGTAACAAGTTTGGGATGAAATACTTCATTCAACTTCTCCAGAAATCAGTGATTCTTTTTTGTGTGCTTCGGAGTAATTGTCGCGAATTGGTTCTTTCCTCTGGTTCTGGCTGTGGCGGTGGATTGTGATGGCCTAGAAGAAGGTCGTTTGGAGTGATCGGTGGAACTTCTCAGATATCGTCGCAACTGCATTATAGCGGTTGTCTGTTGACCAGGTAGGTAACTTCTGACAAGAATGTTCTCCATTGTTCTTCGGAATAGGCTTGGTTCTTTCAAGTGGCATTAAGTGCTTGTCTGACCGACTTAATCAGGGTCTCAACAAGTCCGTTTTGGTGACTTACATGTGGTGTGTTCTACTCCCATCTGAACTCACAGCCAAACGTAATAAAGAGGACACTACTGCCAAAATCTTTTTCTGGCCTCGTGTATTAAATTCTTGTAGCCACGATGCCCACGTCGTTCATGGAGAACATGCAGAAGCAACTTCAAACGGGTGGTCTTGTGGTTAAGATAATAGGCTTTCTGAACTTTTCAGGGAGGGATCTGACATCTTCAAGTCAACCATGTGCACAGAGAAGGCCATCTTCACCCTTCTTTGCCACCAGTTTCTTATCCAAACTCCCTTCGTCGACGTGAAATTGACCCAACTTCAGAAGACATGCCTCGGCAGCCCTCAGTTCCTGAACTGAAATGGGTCCTGACCTCAGGTTAATTTTCCAAGCATTGCGAATAAAACGACAGACATAGGCAAGAGTTCTCTGTATCTATGAGTACGTAGAACATGTTTTCAGCAAATGTGAATGGATAGGATTTTCTTCAAATTCAGGCTGATCTAGTTCAGGGCATACTTCTGCAAAGGCACTGATGTTCACTGGCTTTCTTCTCTTTCTAAAACGTTTTCTTCTCTTTTAATCCTTCGGGGTTGTCCACATGAGCGTTAACTTGGGTGTGGTCTTGAAAGCTGGGCCACTTTTCCTCTGGCAACTCTAGGAATGATGGTCCTTCTGACCACTTCATGAGATGATTAAGATGGATTCCTCTCGTTAGAGCATCTGGAGGGTTATGGTTAGTCTTGATGTAGCGAATTTGGTCTGCCCCAATTGACTCTTGAAAAGTGTTATAATGCTGTAATTGTTTGTTAAGTTCAGGTTTGATCTTATTTATATATAAAAAGCTTCTTTGAGTTTTTAATGAATTGAGTTGTTAGCAGAATCCAGAATACTAAAACAAGAAGGGGAGTATTTGTTCTTACAAGAAGGAGATGTGTTGAAATGCTGAAAATATGCTTGTTTTTATTGCTTTCCATGTGCTCCTTTAGTTAGTGGAATGTTGGCAATTATGGACGGTGGGTGGTTGGATTTCTTGTTGGTGTAAATGGGTTGTTGTTAGGCTTGTTGTAGGGCATGTATTTGCCATTGCTAAGACTGAGCGTGACATCAAGGAAGTTTACAACTTTGTTGTTGGCTTCCATTGATATTTTAAGGCCATGCCTCTCAAAAACTCTACATAGATCTTTCTTGATTAGCTCTTTTGGGGTGGATAACTCCTATGCTGTCGTCTCAGTATAAGCCAAAGTTGTGGCCATGTGTCTCCTTGATGGTGTACAGGATACAACAGGGGATACCCTAAACCTCTGCCCACCCTCCAAAATCAAATTAAAAGAGAGAAATAATTTGGTACAATCCACCCTATAGTAGTAATGCAGAAAACAACATCGGACGTGTATTTCTAAAGATACATGACGAGGAATTCCCCAAGGACATTTGTTACACAAGATCTTCAACCGCAACACGGTAAATATCAGCTATAGCTGTATGCCCAATCTCATGAAAACCACCAACAGCCACAACAAATCGGTCTTAAACAATAACGCTAAACCAACCAAAGCATGCAACTGTAGAAACCCAGCTGAGTGTCCCATGGGTAGAAACTGCATCAAGGAATCGGTTGTCTATCAAGCGACTGTAACAACCGAACACAACAACCCCACCAAAACCCATGTGGGCCCGACAGAAAACTCCTTCAAGGTGAGATATGCCAACCACAAAGCTTTATTCAACCACACTAACAAAAGACACAGCACTGAACTAAGTAAACTTGTCTGGAAGTTAAAAGACAAGAACATAGACTACACGATTTCTTGGAAGATTCTAAAGCAGGCCGCTCCATACAACCCTGCCACAAATCGCTGTAATTCATGTCTCTGGGAGAAGTACTTTATAATTTGCAAACCCGATTTAAGCCTCACTTAACAAAAGAAATGAACTGATACCTCATGTAGACATACTAAAAAATTCCGCCTGAAAAATTTCAACACCTACCCTGTCCTGCATTAGTGTCTGTGTTTATTTATTGTTAGCCCTTACCTTTAATGCACACCCATCTGTGTTTATTCATTGTCATGCTTTAGTGTCTGTGTTCATTTATTTATTTACTTATTTATTTTTAGCCCTTACCTTTATTGCGCGTGCGTCACGTATGGTAGCTATCACGTTATTTTAAATCAGTGTAATGTTGTAGGTTCGCATTTGGCGATTTTATCTGACGAGTGCTGCACAAGCCGTGTAGTACGAAATGAAATAGTAATAAATGTCAAGTCAAGTTTTCAGTTGACCCCTCCGTTCTCTATTATAAGCACGCTCTAGTTTACTATTGAGCACTCTGAAAGCAGTTCTGCAGAGCAGTTCATCAGTGCAGTTCATCAGTGCAGTGCTAATGCTAGGATGGAGGAGAACCAATATGGTCACCCCAAACGATCCAACCTTTGTGGTATCGTCTAAGTCATGCCAGAGTGCTCAAACTAGAGTACACTAGCGAGCATGCGCAATTGCAGAGCAATGACTCATCCTAGTTAGAGTGCTCAATTTGGACATGAAAGCAAAGCTTTGTATGCCAAAGAGCTATATCTATATATATATAATGCTCGCATGCTCGCTGGTTTACTCTAGTTTGAGCACTCTGGCATGGCTTAGACGATACCACAAAGGTTGGGTCGTTTGGGGTGACCGTCTCGGTTCTCCCCCATCCTAGCATTAGCACTGCACTGATGAGGCCCAGAAGGCCGAAACAGTACTGTCTGCAGTTAGATATAGCTCTTTGGCATACAAAGCTTTGCTTTCATGTCCAAATTGAGCACTCTATCTAGGATGAGTCATTGCCGTTGCAATTGCGCATGCTCGCTGGTTTACTCTAGTTTGAGCACTCTGGCATGGCTTAGACGATACCACAAAGGTTGGGTCGTTTGGGGTGACCGTCTCGGTTCTCCCCCATCCTAGCATTAGCACTGCACTGATAAGGCCCAGAAGGCCGAAACAGTACTGTCTGCAGTTAGTTATATATATATATATATATATATATATATATGCACATTAGATATATATAATGTGCATGGAATATAATATGCACATTATATATATAATGTGCATTGAAGATTATAATAAGTATTAATTATATGAAGAAAATTAAATATAACCCTATATAAAACTATTTACAAATAAGTACATAGAATAAAATATAATAAAAAGCTAATCTAAAAAAGTGAGACTTTAAGGAGCTCTTGAATTTTGACAGGTGTCTCTCGTTACAAAGCTCCTTAGGGAGGCTGTTCTAGAGTCTTGGTGCTGCAGGAGAAAATGCACGATCACCTAATGTTTTCAAAGTTCTTTTCGGTTGTGACAACAGAAGTCCTCTATTTGATCTAAGGTTATAACCACTATTCTCTTTAATAGTAATTAACTCTCTCAAATATGTAGGGGCAAGTCGATGGAGTGCCTCAAAAGTCATTAGAACTACTTTAAATTCGATTCTGAATTTTACAGGAAGCCAGTGTAGAGATCTTAGAACTGGTGTCATATGGTCAAACCTTGGTATATTGAAAATCAATCTTGCTGCTGAATTCTGAAGGCGCTGTAACTTGTTAACATACTTTAGGGGCAGTCCACATAGAATGCTGTCACAGTAATCAATACGCCCAATTATTAGTGCGTGAATTAATGATTGTGTTGCCTCATGACTTAAGTATTTCCTAATACGCCTTACATTAATTAAATGGTAATATGCAGCCTTACATGTGTGATTTATATGAGCCTGCATGCTCAGGTTGTCATCAAACCAAGATCCTAAATTTTTCACAGAGGAAACTGAAGATACACAGGTATCACCTATCTTATTAGAGCTAAAATGGACCTTTGACAACTGCTGCCGTGTCCCTATAACCATAAATTCTGACTTCCTATCATTGATCTTAAGCTTGTCCCTTAACATCCACGCTTGTATGTCAAGTATGGGGATAGGAGGATAGGATAGGATAGATAGTTTATTCACCTTAAAAAACTTGCACCCAAGAGCTGAATTGCGATAAGGTTTACAAATGCAAAATTTGCAACTTACTAAAATAATTAATTACAACTAATTAGTTAATTTACTAATTAAAAAATGTTACAGAATGACAAATTCACAAGCATGCGTCGAATTCCTATGTAAAATAAGAAACAAAATAATATCTAATTATCATCTACAATAAACGTAACTTAAAAGAAAACTATTGTTGCACCTTTCAGTTTTACATCTCGGACAAAATATAGAATATATGTTCTTTGTTCTCTCAGATAGTAGCCAGGTTGGTATTTGCTTGGAAGTAGTTTATGAAGACTGTGAGATTGATTTATCACATATTTCATTGAACAACTTTGCCACGATTGCCTCTCTTCTATTATACAGCGTTAAAAGTCCATCTGCCTGGTGCAGATTCTGGCTTAAATGCCAAATGTAGTTGCGTATCATCAGCTTATGTATGGACACTAGGAAGGTACTTACCAACCGCTTCAAACAATTTGCTCGCATAAATTGTGAACAATAGCGGTCCCAAGCATGACTCTTGGGGAACGCCTTCTTGAGGATCAAAAGCATCTGCGCAGTATGCATTGAGTGAAATCCACTGAATGTGCCCATAGAGGTATGAAGAAAACCACCTCAATGCAGTCCCTCTTATTCCAAAGCTAGATTTGAGGCGGAACAATAGCACAGATAGAGATAGATCGATAGATGGCTTTATTCAAAAACTTCGCAACCAAAGGGCTGAGCTATGTTATTGTTACAATACTAAGTAAAGATATATATAAAAAATGACCCAAAAAATTACAAAATGTATTTGTGTGAAAATTAATCTATACCTGTATATATATGTAAGTGTATAAAAGACAAGTTAAATAATCAGATATTTTACATAATTACATGTTCATAATTAAGATAATTTTAATTATAAAACGGTGCTAGCCTTCCTCGCATTGTTATTAATAAAACCTAGTTGTGTTCTTTTAGTTAAAAACTTGGCGATAGAGAGTGGTCTACGGTGTCAAATACTGCGCTAAGATCGAGTAACACTCATAATACAACATGGTGACTATTCATAGACACCAGAATGTCATTTTGTATCTTTAGAAACGCTGTCTCTGTGCTATAGCCCTTTCTGTAAGCAGACTGCAATACGGGGTAGAGATCGTGATAGGACAAATGAGCATGCATCTGATAAAACACTGCAAGTTCTACAAGTTTTGAGATATACTGAAGATTGCAAACTGGTCGAAAATTGTTGAAGTCATTCACCCCCGCTTTCCTACATCTTGGATCAACAAGTGCCTCCTTCCAGACATCGGGAAAATGACCTGCTGGTAAGAATGAATTTATCATTGTGGTTATCACGAGTAGCAAATTCTCAAGGGATTCGAGAACCAATTTTGTCGGCAAGGGGTCAAGACCACAATGTTTCTTTGATGATCGTTTTATGAGATCTTGTATGTCATTTCCAGAAAGAGGCTTGAACGATGAGAGTGCACGTGCATCATCCACAACGGGATCCTCTGAGATTACCTCTACGTTTGTCCCAGCCATGGTATCTATGTAGTCGCGGATTCTTACTATCTTGTTCCCAAAAGACCTCCCAATATCATTGACCAATAACGATTTATCTTCATAGTCAGGAAATCATAGCGAGTCATTCTTTCCCAGAAGCCTTTTAGAGGCGTGAAATTGCCTCTCTTGGTCACTAATATTCTCCTCTACAAAACTTGTGAAGAATTTTCGTTTCGCCTCACTCAGAAGATAAATTGCATGATTGCTTCTCTTATTGAATATCTGAAGGTCAGCATCGCTCCTGGTTTTTCTCCATTTCCTTTCGGCTTTTTTGTGCAAGATCTTGGCATTGTGTATATCCTCTCTGTACCGCGGCACCGTATGCCTGGACATAACAGTCTTCGTTTTTACCGGGGCATCTAAATCGAGGATCTTAGAGTCTTGTTATGATTCAAAGCTAGGTTATCACACTCCAGAGGACCAGGAGTATTCATGCTTGGCCTTGCAACAGCATCTTTACACAAAGGTGACTCAGCTAAGTCATGCGGAAACGAAACCGCATCAATTGATTTGATCCTGTGATACTTCACTTTGACTGTGATAGAAGGCTTCCGTGACTGCAAATTACACAAGATTGCAGCATGGTCTGACAAATAACGATCAACAAATGGGGGTCCTCGAATAACCTCTTCTGCTAGACGGGTGATTATGGGATCTAAAGTATGGCCCTGAACGTGCGTAGGACCTTTTCACATGTTACTGTGAACCGAGAGAGTCCAAAAGATCTAGAAAATTCCGTGCATCTGCATCGCATGGATCATCCACATGAATATACATGTCACCAACTCTTAAGAGTTGCTCCTGCAATAGAAGAATGGACTCCATATATTGGGCGAACTCCGCACAAAAAGTCGTAATTGTGACAGGATGATCTTCTGAATAAGGGGACCGATAAACAATCACAATCCGAAACTTTTTTGTAGAACATCCGCTGACCAGCCATTCTGAATATTCAAAAGATTCATGGTCGCCTCCATCATTGAGCAAATCTCTAAACATCATTCCAGTTCTACCTCCACGTCGACCAATCCTGTTGTGATCAAGAAACTTATACCATTTGGACAAAGCTCAGCCCGCACAGCAGCATCTTCTTCGTTCAGCCAACTCTCAGTAAATGTCAGTAAATCAGCCTTACAATCACAGACTTAATCGAATGTATCAGAAGTCTTGTTCCGCACCGAGCAAGTACTTAAACAACCCAGTAACAAAGTCTGTCGTCGATTTCCAGGGACGGCAGTAGAACAGCTGATCTTGATTAAATTCCTAATGTTGCATGACAATCCTTTTGCTTGTTGTTTTCCTTTTTTTCCACCCCACTTGACGACCGTGTTGATAATTCTTCAGGTTCTGGATACAATTTAAACACAAGATCTCCAATCAACAATGCCATCTAATACTCCGTTGATGAAGGAATCTGTCTTTATCAAATTTAACAATAGACACTGCCAAAGCCGCATCACTCAAATCAGCGCTATTGTTCTTGTTAACAATGCCATACGCATCCAACCAAAAGTACATTCGAGATCCCTTCGATAAATTCGCTTCTCCTGCTGCATAGAGAAAACCTTTTTCGGTTCAGGATTGGCCTCCAACTTCTTGATAGCTTTAAAAGGCCTCCTGTGCATCTTGGTTCCAGTAAAAACCATCCAAAATAACCGAAACCTTGGAGCAGCCAAAACTGCTTCCAATCCTCATTACCATTTTTTCATGTTTTATGTTTTAATTGTACTTACAATTCTGTATTCCTTTCACGAAGTAAACCTTGTATTCATGTTACGATTCTTGCTCTGTACTTAGAGACTATTGACGAGATAGCGTCCCCTCTGTAGTTTCGAAGTGGGCGTTCTCTTTTATTAGAGATATGCCCCTAGGGATGTTACATAACTAGACAGGGACTAAAAATAATTTCCTGCAAAACACTCCCTCTCCACTGCGGAAATTGTATCACATTACTTTGTGATTAGATTGAGCAACAATACGCATTTATAGCAACATTTGTAGTTGCTTATGTTTCATTACTTAGTTCTTCCTTCATAGCAATTAAGCAATGTTTATGGATTGGTCGATCATAAACTGAAGTTGCAGTTTTGATTCTAACTTTTCTCACAAGACCATCTGCTGCCGCATATGTAAGAAGGACCAGTCGAAGCTTCTATGTTCTTCTCGGAGTCGGTTCCAGTTCTAACACCAAATCTCTCTCATGGAGGTTTTCTCTCGGTCTGTACCATTTGTTTCTGGGCAACCAAATTAGGTTCAAAATATTTTACCCAACACTTGCAGAACTCTTGAACCCGCATTTCTGTGCTTCTCGTGAGGTGCCGCAGATTCACTGTTCTGGAGCAGGGGCAGAAAATGGTGGCCAATAAGAAGGTCGTTTGGCATAACAGGAGGGCTTTACCAGATTCCATCTCAACTGGAATGAAGAGGTCGACTGTTTATTAAATATGTCACTTGTGCAATATGTGTTCTCCACTGTTTCTCTGTGAATGACTGATTCTTGGAACAGACGTCCAACACTTGCCTCACGGATTTAATAAAACTTTTGACTACTCCATTCCGATGGCTTGCACGAGGTACATTCCATTCGCACTTGAATGTGCATGAAAATGCATTTGACAAGACACTCTGAATTCTGGGAATATCCCAGTCTTGCATTACTTCTCTTAAATATTGTTGTGCCCCAACAAAGTTTGTTCTGCAATCTGACCAACAGTTAATAGGTTGGCCTCTGAATGATGGAAATCTTCGAAATTCCATGAGCAAAGTGTCTGTACTCCTGTCGGTTACAAGTTCTTAATGGATTGCTCTAGTAGTCATGTAAGTAAATATTATCATGCGTGCTTCCTTTAGAGTTTTACGTCTGACCTGACTTTAACTTGAAAAGGTCCGAACATGTCTAATGCTGTGTTGCTGAATGCAGGAGATCCCGCTGTGACTCTTAGTTTGGGGAGCTGACCCATGAGTTGCCCCATAGGAATTTGTCGTAGCTTCTTGCACCTAACACATTTACTGGTCACTTGCTTGACCATCTTTCAGACTCACACGATCCAGAAGCGTTTTCTTGATTCGTAAATGAGGCTTTTGAATCCACAACGCGCTCATTTTTCACGGGGATGTTTAAGGAGTAGGCCTACCATTTGTTGCCCTTTTGGTAAAATGATAGGATTTTGCATCTCATTTGGCAGTGTCCTGATGTTTTTTAGTCTTTCATATGCGCATAACAATCCTTCTTTATCTGGTTTTGACGTCAGCTTTTGGTCTACAATGTCCATGTTGATCGTCGCCTGTCACCATTTGAACATCTTTATTTCAGATTTCCTCAATTCTCCTGATGAAATTGGGCTTGTTATTTTCTTTCTTTCTTGCATTGTTAATGAATCGCAGGACATAGGCCAGATTCTTTCTAGCTTTAGCAAAGGTTGAACAGGTCTTCATTAAATGTTGCAAGGTAGGGTTATCTGTTGGTTGTCTGATCTTTGGAGACTCCCTTGAAGATACTGTACATGGTGTTGGTTCTTTGCACTTGGTCGTCTTTTCCTTGTTGGACTTAATTTCTTTTGACGGTTCTTCGTCAACTCTCTTTTAATTTTCTTTGAACTTAGGCCACTCTTTTTCGGGGCGCTGCAGAAATGGAGGACCTTCCATACAAGTTTTTACCTCCTCTGGTGGTACTCCTCTTGTGAAGACGTCTGCTGGGTTAACATCAGATGTGATGTACTTGAATGCTTGTGTGTCAAGGCTTTCCTGAATCTCAGCAACTTTCACCGAGACAAACAGCTTGAATCTCTTAGGGGGCGTTTTAATGCAGGCTAATACGGTTTGTGAAGCCATCCAAAACATTGTCTTGGCACCAGTAGACTCTGAAAATTTTAATGCTTCTTGGGAAGTGCTGTACAATCTGGAGAGTGCGAGACATCCCATTAATTCCAATCGCTTTATGGACTTTTTCTTTAGTGGTGCAACAAACGCCTTCACCATGAGCGGGACACAGAAGTAATTACTGTCAGCAAGCTTCCATGTGAGGAATATGATGGCCCTGTTTGCCTTGTCTCCATTGCAAAACCCATGGATTACAGGTAAATCCACTGCATTATCAGGCTTCAGTTTTTTGTCGAACTCGTATGTGAGAAGTTGGTTGAGGATTTGAATGTTCCTTATCCACTTTGCGTGAATCTCTTCATGCAGAATTTCGTCCCACGAATATCCCGCACTCCACAATTCTTGGAGGTCAATTCTTAGTTCAATGGTGCATGGTGCTATGAGACCCATGGGATCCCACAATTGTGCAATGGTGGCTAGGCATCCCCGCTTTGAAAGATTTGTCAAGCCTGCCACAATTTCGCTCTTCTTAAAGGAAATCTTGTCGAGAAGTTTGTCCCATTTATGGCCAAGAAAATATCTGTATGTTCCTCATCTGACTGGTTAACGTTGTTGTTGTTGGAGTGCCATGTTTTGACTTGAAATTGTCCTGTTGAAAGTATGGCATTGATTTCTCTTGTAACTTTCTTGCATCTTGCTTAATTCTGTCTGGAACCACCAATATCTTCCACGTAGACATGTGTGCAGAGCTCTTTAGCTCGTTCTGAATGTTGTGCTTCTGATGCTTTGGCCAAGGTCTTGATTGCTGCAGCTGCAATATCGGGTGCGGGTTTGTTTCCGAAATTTAATCTGACCCACTGATACACTCGGGTCAGTTCACTTTCGTTCGTTCTCCATAGGAACCTGTGGAATACTTGATCATCTTGGTGGATCTGAACTCGATTAAACATCTTGCGTATTTCTCCGTTATATGCAACTTGGTCAAAGCACCAAGCTATGAGAATTTTAGGTAAACTGTTAATGTAGTTGGGCCCTTTTTCTTGATGATCGTTGAAGGACTTTCCATTTTTCCCCTTTGCAGATGCATCGAATACCAAACAAAGCTTGCTGGTTCTATCTGGGGTTAATACAGCCTGCATAGGAAGATACCACTCTGGGACATAATGATTGACCTGTTCAATTTCTACGATGAACTCTTGTTCGAGCAGCCTCTGAATTTCGAGTTGTATGTCCTCGAGGCAGTTCTTTCTCTTGAAGGTTTTCTCTGAGGACAACATATGCTGGTACGCAACATCATAATTGCTCTCCTTTGGGGGTCCATCATCTGACCATGGCATTCGTAGTTGGACTCGCCAGTTGACGATTTCAGTTGAATCTGCAATTGACTTGAATGAATGAATGTATAACTTTATGTAGACACGCAACATTGATGAGTCTAAAAAAAGACTCGTTACAAAAATGTACGTGTATCTACAATAGCTATAGACTTAAAAAAAAATGTATTTGAAAGAGTATTTAAAGACTAAGAATTATTAGGAAGAATTTAAAACCATTTTTACCATCAGCTACAATATAATCTAGTCAAAGTAGGAATCTACGGTGGCTCTCAAGGGCCATCCACCTACAAAAATTTTCATGACTTTATCGCGCGATAGATCAACTTATCTCGTGATAGAACAACTTATCGCGCGATAGAACTACTTATCGCGCGATAGAACAACGTATTGCGCGATAGAACAACTTATCGCGCGATAAACAACTTATTGCGCGATAGAACAACTTATCGCGCGATAGAACTACTTATCGCGCGATAGAACAACTTATCGCGCGATAGAACAACTTATCGCGCGATAGAACTACTTATCGCGCGATAGATGTAGATTTGTAGATTTATTTATACTCGAAATTTATGGAGCTTGTCAGGCACCTAGCTTAGATAGCTAAGGAATCGAGTACAAAATAAATGAAATATAATACTAAAAAGTTACAATAAACGTTCAGAGATAATAAGTAAAATATAAGGTTAACTAATTAATTAGTTAATCAACCAGTTAATAACATTATAAATACACTAATATAGCTATATACATGCTACTGAAAAGATAGGATACTAAAACTACATCCAGAGTAAAAATTACATTAAGTCTAAGAGCTACAAAGGGTACAATTACGTACGTCAAAAGTAATTTTCCTGATACGTGTTACAAACTCTTTTAGTGTTCGTGAAGTTCTTAAGTCATTATTTAAAGAGTTCCAGATTTTTGGACCAAAGTACTTGAAAGTATTTAGCCCATGCTTAGTAGTGTTGACTCTGGGTTGTACAAGAATCAGTTCGCCACGTAGGTTGTGTGAGTTGTACCTAAGCGTCAGCAGAGTACGAAGTGGATTTGATGTTGTTTCATGAATAACTTCATAAATAAGAATGCACATGTCCTGGACTCTTCTGTTGTGCAATGTGGGCATATTTGCTGTTTCAAGTAGAGTGCTATAGGTACTAGTGCTGTTGTTAAGGACTGATCTTGAAGCACGCTCATTGAGTTTTTCAAGTTTAGCCGATGTTGTTTTTCCACAGTGCATCCACACTGTGGAACAATAGGTAAAGTGAGGAAGAATGTAAGCCTTATATAGTGTAAGCTTGGTTTGTAAGCTAAGAAGTTTTCTGAACCGGCATATGATTGCAATTTGCTTGCTAATCTTCTTGTATAGTGAAGCTACGTGATTGTTGAAATTCAGCCGGTCATCTATAAGCACGCCCAGGAGTTTGCAGGTGGTAGAGGGTTGTATAGATGTTCCATCAATCATGAAGCTGATTTTGTCTTTCTTTGCTTGGTTACGTTGGAGGTTTGGTTTTGTGAAGACCAAGGATTCACATTTCTTAGCATTTATGAGTAGGCCGTTATCCTTGATCCAGCTAGAAACCACAGCTAGTTCCGAATTTAGGATCCTCTGTACAATTCTCGCGTTTGTGTTACTACAGTAAAAATGTTTGTCGTCTGCATATGCGGATAGTTTGGCTTTTTTAATGTTGTAGAACAAGTCGTTTATAAAGATGTTGAATAGCTGCGGGCCTAATACAGACCCTTGTGGAACACCTGACCTTATCTTTTCGGTGCGTGAACGAATGACATTTAGCCTAACGCATTGTGTTTCGTTTTTCAGATAGTTTGCCAGTAGCTCTAGGCTTTCTAGACTGACACCGTAGGCTGCAAGCTTTTCAAGTAGTAGATTGTGAGGGAGGCGATCAAAGGCTTTGCTGAGGTCAATTAGTGTCGTTCCAACAGTGTTGTTTGAATCTAGTTCAGTTTTCCAGTCTTCAGTCAGTCTCAGCAAGGTAGTACAGCAGCTGTGGTTTTTTCGGTAGCCAGTTAGGGTGGCTGGGAAGATAGTTTCAAAGTAAGAGGTTAACTGAGGACATAAGCTTTTTTCAAACACTTTGCTAATTGTAGGCAGAATAGTAATTGGTCGATAGTTTGTTTTGTCCATTGCATCACCATTTTTGAAGGACGGTAAAGCCTCCCCGTGTTTCCAGGTGCTGGGCATCTCCTTTTTCATAATCAGCTGGTTGATCAGAGAACAGATTGGGTGGCTGAGACTGGGATAGTCTTCCTTCAAAGCCCTAGGAGGTATTAAATCACACCCGGTAGCTTTTCTGATGTTAAGTGACTTTAACAAGTCTGTTATCGTGGATTCGGTTACTGAGGTTAAGTTAAAGACAGCAGTAGAGGAAACGTTGTTCACGATGGTGGAAATACTGGGGTGATTTTTCGGATCGGGCGAGGCCAGTGCGCTTATGCTGAGAAAATGATCATTAAGGATATCTGCAATCTGATTTTGGTCTTGGATAATGATGTTTTCGCTTTCCACTAACTGAATAGACTCAGACATCTGACTTTTCCTGGAGAACAAGAATGGTTTAAACACGCTCCAAAATTCCGAAGGATTTCCGGTAGATGCACTGCATTGCTTGGCAAAGTATTTCTTACTGGCCCTTCTTCTCAGGTTTACGACACAATTTCTTTGTTGACGATATTTTTCCCAATCGCTTGGTTCCTTGGTAGTGTAATATGTTCGTCTGAGTTTATTCCTATATCGAATAGCGGCCATCACTTCAGAATTAAAGTAGGGTGGCTTAGGTTTAACTGATTTCCTCTGTACTAGGGGGGCATGATCGTATCAACCATGGCCACAGGTCTTGGTATGCGTTGGTTTGGTTATAGCCAATTTACTAATAGTCCCGAACACCGAGAATTGAGATTCGCAATCGTGGGGTCCCTATGTAACCATCAGAAATTGGGACAATGGATATACCATTTTTTATAGTATGGAACTCCACCGAGCTCCGCTAAAAATAGTACCACAGTTAGTTTACAAATTGGGTTGTTGTTATTATTGTTTATAATACCTGGAGTTCACGTGCTGGCTGAGGTGCTACTTGAGCTGGCTCCTCATCATCACTATCACTATTACCACAGCTGCAATGTAAACACAATTTATTACCTTTGCAATTTATGACAACCAAACCCGTATCCTCCCAATGAGGTGTGAAAGAGATGGCTTTCTTAATTCTTTAAGCCCTCTTTTTCTTAGTATTCACAGGGGCCAATCCTGGATTTTCTTGGGATGCAGGGAATTTGCAACAGGGTAACGTGGTCAGATGATGATTGGGTGGATACTCTCTGCACCCCATAGGCTAATCCACTCCTTATTTAATTATTTCTTGCTCAATTCAATGTTATTTATATATACAGGCTATCTGATTAAGCGAAGAAAAGTACTAGAAAATCATACTATGACCTTAACTATAATATGTAATGTTATACATTTATGTTCACCTTTCATCTTCAGACAGGAGCTTGGAAGGATTGTCTTCATTCACAGGTCGTAAATCAATCATGTCATGTGGCAACTCATGTCTGTCAGGTGCACGTCCTAAGAAAGTAACATCTTGGTCCTCATTTGATTTTGATCCTAAATCAGTCATCGGCTCATTGGGCAGCTCATCTCTGTCTGGTCCAAATCCTAAGAAAGTGACATCTTGGTCTTCTTTTGACATTGGTATGGGGTTTTCAACAACACCAATATGGACCATTTCTCCCTCTACGACCATCACTGGCTCATCAGGAGCTATTGCACATGCTGGCTGAACTGAAAGCTCAAAATGTTCTGGGGTCCTTCCCAATGACCCCACCCAGTCATAGACTTCTCGCGTCTTACTACTAGGTCTGAATCTCCATCTTATCATGCCTTTGTCTGGATGTCGGACCCTGACCAGTATGTGCTCTTCATTAACATTTGGTTCTTCTGTGACTCTTCTTTTTCTGGCCAATCTCAGGCTCTCTCTTCTAGAATATTCTTCCTCTTTCTCCCTTTCTTTTTGTGCTTTCTTTTGATCTGCAGCAAGTGAATCATTATAGGCCTTCTCCTGTAGAGATTTCAACACACCACGCTGACATGAGCTGCCTATCAATATACTATTACTGGGGGATGATTCTTCTTGATCTTCATGCTTACATTCAGTTGTGTTTGTTTCTTGCAAGAAGTCACTTAAAGAAGGAAGTTCTTTCTCATCCTTGGAACCCTCATCATGGCCATGCGAAGTACCTACCAACAAACTACTACTTGTTAAAAAGTCATCAACATCATCAGAGTCTCTCTCTTGCACACAGATTGTCTTAGTCATTAAGTAGAGTCTCACTCTACTTAATTTGAAGACTTTAAAGTAGGCTTCTAGAGTAAATGGTATAATGTTTGGGCCATCTTTTATGTCAGTTATGATTTCCTCCTTGAAGTTTCCAACATTAAAAGTCATTTCACTGCCTCTGCCTAACTCTGAGACACCATCAGGAAAAAACCATTTCTTGGCACACTCAAGGATATCCTCTATTGAACTTGTTGAAGTTAAGTTTACTTCTCTGCTTCCTCCGCCCCTTGAATAGCGGACAGGTACATATCTGTTCTTCTTGGTATCGTAGTGCAACCACCCTAGGCTTATGTGTCTGGTACGCTTTATGGCTGGTGCATTAGGTTGAGAGCCAACGTTTTGTGAACTTGTTGAGGTGGCTTTCTTTTGCTTTGTTTTTGAGATGATGCGTTCATAGAGTTCTTTCTTCCTTTCCTCTATTGTCTTTACTTTGTCTTTTGAAGCTTTAGGATTCAGTCGAGAATCAACAAATCTTTTTACTGCTAGCATATCTCCCTTTGCTGTTTACCCAAGGCTGATTAAGACATCATCAGTGGCATACTCAATAGCTTCATAGTGCATCTAAATAAAAAAAACAGGTACTTAAGCTAGCAGTTGAGTATAAATTTAAGTCAAAGTAAAAAGTTAATTAAATACAAAAGGCCAATTATTTGTCTGATGTGGTTCACTTTGACATGCTCATTTTGAATCATAAAATTGTTTTAGCTATTCTGGTGAGCAATGCACACATTATTTTTGGGGTAAGAAACAATACGGTACTAAACTATGTTAATTCCTTTGTTTCTATTTCTAACAACACTATTTAGCAGTAATTAATATACAACATATATCATGTATCAACAAAGTATCTGAGAAATTTAAGTGATATGATAAAATTTACTGTTTTATGTTAACAGAGCGCATGAATTTTATCTGTGAAGCTTGAGTATTTTTTACAAATAGGTTCTAAGTCATGCTAATTCCTTTTTTTTCTACTCTCTAATCAACACTATTTACAAGTAATTACTTCTGTTTCTTTGAAGGATTAGGTGTGTGCACTATACCATCTACCATCTGCTCAGCCACTATTACAATAACCTTACAGTTATCAATAAAATTTGAAATTAGTTCAGAGCCTCTAAATTAGATCTAAGGAAGAAATAGAGAGGAGTCGTTAATCCCATGAAATACACATTAGACTAATAAACATTAGTAGAAGCTAAATTCATTGTTTTCTTTTGTGTAATTTTGACTAATACATATAGTTAAATACAATATTATTCTATGGGTTTAATGTCTTCGCTATTAAGTAAAATTCACAGGGAAATCACTTTACTTTTCTTAATATCCCCCGAGTAAATTTTAATTTTAATTGATTAACAGAGCAGCCAAATTTTACCAACCTTTTCCTTTTTAAACTTCTGTAAAACCTCATTGTTAACCTTTCTTGATTTTATAAAGCTGCAGACCTGAAAAATAAAGATGCAATTTTGATGAAAATGCGTGAAAAACCAGAAGTTTAAAAACGTATCCCTACACCTTATATTCATAAACAATCTTTCAAATATACAGCAATAAAGTCCCTCTCGTATCTTTAACCCCACTTACTAAGATAGCATAGAAATATAATTTAATTTAATCCAAAGATTACCGTCTCTTGCTCAAAACTCTAGAATGAAAGTCTTTATTTCTTGGACAATTATATTTCCATGCTATCTTAGTAAGTGGGGTTAAAGATATCAGAGGGACTTAATTGCTCTATGTTTGAAAGATTGTTTATGAATATAAGGTGTAGGGATACGTTTTTAAACTATATAAGGTGTATAAGGTGGAAGATTGTTTATGAATGTAAGGCGTAGAAAGCATAGAAATATAATATAATTTAACCCAAAGATTTACCGTCTCTTGCTCAAAAATCAAGCTTAAAATTCTTTATTTCTTGGACAATTACTCACGTTCGAAAATTGGTCCGCCATCTTGCTATGGATGTGACCACGTGCTAATGGTCGTGCGGCCATGGGAGCTAGTAATAAAATTATCGCGCGATAAGTTGTTTCATCGCGCGATAAGTTGTTCTATCGCACGATAAGTTGTTCTATAGCGAGATAGAACACTCTATCGCGCAATAAGTTGTTCTATCCGCGATAAGTAGTTCTATCGCGCGATAAGTTGTTCTATCGCGCAATAAGTTTATCTATCGCGCGATAATGTTGATTGCAAATTTTTTGAATGAATGGACTTAGCAAAACTTATCGCGCGATAAAGTCACGAACATTTTTGTAGGTGGATGGCCCTTGAGAGCCACCGTAGGAATCACAAGTCCATAACTTGACTTAACTTTCCTAAATTGGGTAAGAAAATTTTTAGGATAGCCTTTGTACACAAGTGTGAGAGCTTGGACCATGCGCCTATGCCTAATGGAATCTAAACTGTACTGCGATAGGATCTGCTCATAACTAATAGACTTGGGTAAACTAAAGAGGGTTCTAAATACGTAATAATTGGTATGTTCTAACTTATCTGACAAAGTGTTATTAATTCCTATTCACAGAGGACTACAATAGTCAAAGTGAGGTAGAGTGTACGACTTATATAATTTAAGTGCTGTGTTACTGTCAATAAAATTCCTAATTCTTCACAAGGCAGCCATCTTTGAGCTTGGTGTCAATCGTTACTCCTGGTAATACAGGTTATGTTGTTGATCTATATATTAAACAAACGCGGTCCCAGAAGAGATCCTTGTGGGTCACCACACCAGTTTGAATAAGTGTTCTCTATTTTGACTCGTTGCTTGCGATTGATAAGGTAAGAGTGGATCAGTTCAAGGGAGTGGTCCAGAATCCCATATGCCTCTAACTTTCTTAACAGGAGGCAGTGGCATATAGTGTCAAATGCCTTACTCAGATCTATAGAAACCGCAGATACGGTTTGTCTCTCATTTAATGCTTCTCTCCAGTCCTTGGTAATCTTCAACAGGGCCGTGCAACAAGAATGCCCCTTCAGGGAGCCAGACAGACTGTAAGTAAGTCAACGTTATTTAAAGAGGGTGTACACATAACAGCTTACGCTGAAAAAGCAGTGGTAGGCGGTGTGAAACAAAGTATAAAGGCTGATAGTTTCGAAAGAAACTGTTTGGGGCTGCGTCGGTGGGAGTAACGAAATAATTTGGATATATCAACAAAGTTGAAACAAATTTGAAACAAAGTAGTTGTACAGTTGATTATACATGATTTGTTCGAATATCGTGGATGCACAGGGTAGGATTAAGATGGGGCGAAAATTGACTTTGATAGCTTCACATCCCTTTTTAAATACTGGGCTGATGTTACTAGATTTCAATTCGCTAATCCAGCAAGATTGTTCGAGACAATAATTTATCAAGCGAGTCAAGGGGGCCGCCAAGGCAGGGGCAGATGCTTTCAGCAGCCTCGGGAGAATACCATCTATGCGAGTTGCCTTGGATCCATTTAGACGCAATAACAGGTCCCACACATATTTAACAGAGACAGGCTGGAAACTGAAGGAGAGCTCTTGATCTTGATCCTTAACTATTTCATCGATTAAGTTTACACTGGGATGTTTGTCGAACTGAGATTGAGTAAGAGTCAATGAATGGCTTAGGCCTGACTCGGCGAAATAGTTAAATATCTCAGCCACATCTCGCGATTTATTATGAACTTGACCATTCTCAATAAGAGTTATTTTACCCGAGTGGGACCCACGTGTTTGATAAGAGAGGCTTCAGTTTTCTCCAGAATTCATCTGGGCTAGAAGGATTAGAGTTTGCGCTAACAAAGTAGCCGCGTAAGCCTTTACGCTTTAGTGAAGTGACCTTATTCCTTTGTCTTTTAAAAGCATCCTAGTTTTTGGCCGAACGGTTCCTATGAAAGGCTCTATTCAGTTGGCAACAACGAGAGATGTTAAGCTTTATCTCAGGTGTGATCCACGGGAATTTGTCTCCTCGTACTCGAATCTTCTTAACAGGTGCATGTAAATGAAGCACTTCATCACACAGGCCTTTCAAGTGGGACCATATATCATCAACATTCTCAGACGTATAGGCACTTTCGCACTGGACATTCTCAAGATCACGAATAAATGATTCAATTTCAAAGTTTTTCACGCTTCCGTAACAAATATGCTTTGGAGGAGGTTTAGGAAGCCTCTGTTTACGCACAGTGTATATCAAATCATGGTCACTAATGCCCAAGATAAATTTGTTTTCTTTAACTTGTTGTCTCTACACGTGCAAAGCTCTCTAGGCCTGACACCTAGCATGTCTTGAACAAGGAGTTTCGTCATGTCTTTCAATGCACTGACAGTTCCTACATCAACTGATCTGATCAGAGAAGATTCGTCTCCTTGATCGGAGAATTGGCCCATGACATACCATCTGAAACAATTTCTATTTGTTATTGGTTCTCCTGGACTTCCAGGGATAATGTGAATGTCAACAAATGCATCAGGAAAATCTTTTCCGATGAACAAGCCTACTGACCCACCAGACAAATAGAGTTTATTGGAGATTGCTTTTGAGTGGGGATAGCCAGTTACAATCTTTCTTTACACTGTTTTTACTGGAGTGCACGGTTTATTTATTGTGTAAACCTGCGTGGGCTTCGGAATGGTTTCTTCTGATATGGGTACAACCATAATGTTGACTAACTCTGATTCTTCTGACGTCTTCTGATCTCCAGCCAGATTCATGGTTAGGTGCACTTTAGGGCCACTTAAACCTAGTTTCTTAGTCACATTCTTTGGGATGAAGCTCATGTTGCAACCAGTATGTAACACTGCAAGGGTTTCAGCACACTGTAGTTTCCGTCCTTGTTTTTAATCTTCTCTTTCTGAAATGGAGATTGTCCGGGGACGTTCCTCGCTTGTTGAATGTTGAGGGTACTGGCTTGTGTTTCTGCCCAATGACCCGGGACGTTACTCGTTCCCTGCATGCTGTGTATACTGGCACCTTGCATGGAGTTTGCATATGGTATAGCCTGAGGATTCAAACTGAAATTAGCTGGAACAAATTGCTCATTGTGAAGAGTGCGATGATGTCTTCTTGTGCATTTGTCGCATGCCGATCCGTCTGGTTTTTAGAAATGTTTGTAGGGTATTTTCATAAGCATTTTCGGCATGGATCATTTTGTTTTACAACCTCCCATCGCTGATCCACAGTTGATCGTTGATATTTTTGGCATGTGGAAAGGTGTTTCGCTTCGCAACCTAGTGGGCACACATCATTATTAGAAGTTTCATTGTTTATGGCATGATTGTCAGATTTTCATCCGGATTTTTCATCCTCCCGGTTAGCTCAATGGATAGAGCGCTGGACTGTTGTGCGGGAGGTCGAGGGTTCGAGCCCCGGCCGGACCAACCCTCAGGGTCTTAAAATAATTGAGAAGAATTTGCTACCTTTCTATAACATCAAGAAATGGTTAGATATTCTAGTCTTCTCGGATAGGGACGAATAAATGGAGGTCCCGTCTCCTGCAGGGTTGGGGTAGGAGACGTTAATTTCCCACACACGAGATTACTGTGTGATGGATGCCCTCCCCTGGGGTGGGATGGGTGGGAAGGTGAGATCAATAGACTGAAGCGGCTGCCAGAGACGCCTGATATGCTGACGTCTGTTCTCAACCTTACACTGCACCTGTAATTCAGCCTCTGGGCTGCAAGTGGTCAGATATAAACTATATTCATATTCATATATTCATTCACCTGAGTTGTCATGGTAATGCGCATCCTTTCTGACATGAGATCGTAAGCTTGCTTCACTGTTAACCAGTCTAACAAGTTCAGAACATTTTCTTCCTTTTCAATAGGGTGCATTTTACAGCTGAATTTGATGTTGTCTTTTGTGTCTAATTTTGAAAGTAGCTGAGACATGACAAAGGGTTATTCTTTGGCATTTGTCACCGCACAACCGATTTGCTCCATACTGTTAACGAATCCAAGAATCTTTGCGGCGTAGCAAGAAAGTGAAGCTGAATCACTCTTTACTGGTTTTAGATCGGTAATTTCTTTGAACCCTTTAGGACCCCAATTTTTTCAGAACATGTTTTTGCTCCCCACCCGCAACAACATTTTGAGTCACAGTTCATGAGGATTACAATTTAAGAGGCACTGTCAAAAAAAATCAGATATGATCATCAAAACTGTGGACACAGCCAAAAATCGATTTCGCTGATACTTTCTATATTGATAGACCCTTATACAAAAGTAACCAAAACAGGGTTAGTTTTTTCTAATCTTTTTTTAGAGTAATTAAATAAAAACGGTCGAGTGCGGATCATTGAAATATCAAAATTCTGTCATATTCACGGCTTGCCAGCATAAGTCGAAAATTATCTGTGAATTTTCCTTTGTGATAACATTATAGTTAGGGCCTTGAACAATTCATTGATAACATGAAAAGCAGATATGTTCTCGTTATAAATATTTTATGAAAGTTTTTCTCGATGACTCCCAGCGGCTGTTTTTCAATAGCTTTATGGGACCCTAAAACAACTGCCAAAAACGTTTGTCGGTACGCGAAGAAGAACCCAATAACTATATTGCAGATACAGTTTAAGGATAGACGTTCTCAGATATACTTTCAATTTTTTGGTGAAACTCCCAGTAATCGTGCCACATCTGTCCATCGAAATCCTTCTTCCCTGAGCGAGCTAATCTGGGTGTCGGATATACTGTACCTAAGTCTTCCTGTTCTTCCTGTATCGTCAACATCGCAGATATTTTGAACAGCACCTTGTCCTTCATCTTCAAATTGGCTACGAAAACTTCGAGCATCAAGAGTCTCTCGAAGATCTCCGATAATGGTATCCATTAAGCTCTCCAAATGTCAATCAAAGGTAATTTGACTGGGGCACGATTGCTCCACTTGGGCTGACAACAACCTCAAAGTGCGTTCATATTGATCAAGTCTTCGACACCAGAACTCTGCACTGTCAACTTGGTTGGTGGACAAGTGGTTTCTTGCCCCTCGTATGACATTCACCAGTGAAATAAAAAAACCATCTACGTTTGGCAGCCAGTTGGCCGCCCTGCTGTTCTTAAAATTCGCGTTCGCGTGATAGCGGACATTTCATCAGGTACTTAGATGATGCATAGAGAGATTCCAAAGTTGAATTACATAACGCATTTTACATAAAAAATATATTTGTCGAAATACTGGGTGAAATATTTATCTCGACACGAAAGAAATATATGAATCGAGAAAATAACTCAGAAGAATAAATTATACCATTTAGACATATATATTGCAGTTTTTAGAGGTAAATATTGCTCTTTGAATTTATATATTGAAATTTGGACAGAAATATGGCACCTCAATACATAAATTACAATACATAACTCAGTACATAAATTCTGCCTTCGACATTTTGATCCTGATTGACAAGCATAAGTAGTTGTCAGGACAAAATAATGGATCGCTCATCTCCTTCGAAGTTTTCGTCTTGCCTTGGAGAAGCTTCAGAGCTTGTGAAAAATATTTAAGACAAAGAGACTGATAGCTCTGAGACATCCCGGCCTGAAACTTCAAGTTCTAGTGGAAACCGAGTGTTTTCAGCATTGCAAAGAGCGAGGTCAATGTTAAACTCATCACAATCATGTGCATCTGGTCTTGCCAAGCGGTTGAATATGCGTGAATGTTTACGAGCTACCAGTACAGCGAATGACCAAGTACAGAGGAAAAAAGCTAAGAAGGAGGACCTGAAAGCATTCGAGTTCATGTTAGTGTCGTTAGGCAATGACGACGAAGATGAGTGGACGATATCCGACGATAAGATCATGCTCCGCGGACTTATTCAACTCTCCCCTGAATCTTTTGAGGCAGATATGCGAAGGAAATTATGCGAAGTAACGAGAGTGAAATTCCCTACTGTTACAGACACTGACTTTGTTTTCTAAGAGCCGTTAGAAAAAAGCTGTCGATTCCGGTGACTTACGATTCATTTGCATACAAGTAGCTGAAAGTTGTGGCTGGCCAAGGGGCCCTTTATGTCAAGCTTAGGCCAGGTTTTGAATGCCTGTTAGAAAACAACGTCAACAGTGATGGTGGAATAAGTTTGACAATAGGCATAATAGGAAGTTGACAGAAACTACAAGTATGCATTGTAATGAGGGGGTGGTATTATTTATGATTATTAATATTAATTCCTTTGTTCCCAAAATGCTTTCAACTGAAATGGGTGGAATCTTCTGGACAACACAGAGTGATTTTAATTGCACTGATATTAATCAGTTTAGTGTTAATCTTAATGGTACTTATAATCCAGTACTACAGGTACATTTAAAATTGATCTGTTTTGTCCTATATTATGAAAGTGTGCTTACTAAAATTCTATTTCCTAAATAACAGAGATTGAGATAGAATAAATATATGCTGTTCATATATTTTGAACTGCGGTATTGGATACGTATGATGCACGATCCTCGCAGTAGATAGCGCTATTTATGCAATAGCGAAAATCAGACCTGAAAAAAATCAGGCCTGTACGGGACTCGAACCACTGACCTCTGCGATACTAGTGCAGCGCTCTACCAATTGAGCTAACAAGCCAACTGGGAGCAGGCCGTTAAGTTGGTTCGTAATAAACCCGTGAAAGTGATAAATGAGATAGAATCCCGTACAGGCCTGATTTTTTTCAGGTCTGATTTTCGCTATTGCATAAATAGCGCTATCTACTGCGAGGATCGTGCATCATACATAACAGAGATTGCTGAATCATTCAGTTTGTTTTTTTTTATTTTAAAAAAATTGAAAACAGTGATTTTTAGTGATTGGGTTATGTAAGGTAGTGCCTTTCATATCATTCTCTTTCACAATCTCTGGATTGATGAAGGTGATGGCAGCAATCAGCAGCTTTTAGTACAAGTCCACGCAGTCTCCACTAACCTGTTAACATGCATAATTAAAATGTAATTTCAATGTCTGATTAAGATTGTGGGGTGTATGATTTAAAAGCACTTCTTGCTTTTTATTTTACTCCCTTTCATAAAGTGCTTGCACTAAACCCATAAATAAAAATAAAATATCGCCAATTAGAAAAAAAAGAAAACAAAGACTTTATTATGAACAAAAACTATTTAGTATTTAATAATGTTGACAGGTTTAGTGCAGGCACTCTATAAATTCTAAAATTTATTGAGTTTTATTAGTGTTTGTATTCTGTAGTATGATTAATACAGATCAATTGAATACCCAGCATTATGCATTTATCTGTGGTTCATACTCGCACTGATTTTAATCTGTTTTGTTTCATCAGCTTTCATTTATATATTAAGCCTTGATCCATTCTCCTAAAGTCCAGTTTCCTCCCATCAAATGATTAAAAGAAATGATCACAAAAAACAGCTGTAAGGACTTTTCCGCCGCAAAAAAAAATGCCACAGTTCATGTGTTCAATGAACAGATAAGGGTCGCAGTAAAAATTGTCCATATATAAATGGTCGTTGTTCCCTTCAATTGGCGCCGTAAGATCTCTGACACCACGTTGAGCAAAATTTTGTTCTGTGTTGCCCCCCTCTTTTCCAAGGTACACTTGAAATTTATAAACAAAGCCGGTTTGGTACTCTGATAACACCCAGAGTTTTATACCCCATTGGGTTGGCTTATTCTTTATGTACTGTTTGAAGGACAATCTGCCCTTGTGATGAACCATGGTTTCATTGATTGCAATGTCCCTTGTAAGCTTATACTCCCTGCTGATGTTGCTGGAAACAATATTCAGAAATTCTCTCACTCTGTAAAGTTTGTCACATCCATCAGCACCAACTGGGGGAGCAGGTGAATTATCCGCTAGATGAAAATAACACCAGATTTATAAAAACCTGGTTCCTGGCATAATATAACTGACACCCTCTGGGTGAAGAAAACAATGTTCTCTCCAGCACATTCTGAAACGTGGAAGCTTTACAATGCCCATCACAATAATTATGCCTACGAAAGCGTCCATTTCCTCCCTTGTAACTGGACTCCATGGTTGTTTATGTTTGTTTGGGTCAGTTCTAACGAGAAAGTTATAGTACTTGTTTGTTTCCTGAACAATAATTTCCCAGATGCTGTCAGTGAAAAGCAGATCAAAATAAAACTTAGCTCAATTATTTTCTGGGTTTACAAATCGTCTCGTAGCTCCAGGTGCTGTCTCAGTGAACCGTGGGGAATTTCGCATAAGAACATAATAGTAACGTCCAAGTGTTCAAAAGATGTAAACTTAGGACGTGCATTCTTTACATTGTTGAAAACTCTCTGAAAAAGCAATGCAATACCTCCACCTTTGGCGTTTTCTCTCGCGATTGGAATAACTTTGAAATCTGTTTGTGAATTTAAAATTTCAGCGAGTGAAGTATTATTCTCATTGCTCACCAGCCAGGTTTCAGTGACTACAAAAATATCTAGTTTACTAGATGAGATGATGTCACATACTGATGCAGATCTCTTTTGCAGAGACTGAGCATTCCAGAGCACAAGTTGAATTTTATTTGCTGTCACCTTTTCTTGACTGTGTGTGATTTTTATTTTGGTTAAGTTGCTCGGATTCCCCGGTTGTATACGATTAGTTGGATATCTGTTGGGAGTAATACGAACAGAGATTCGACTTTCATTTTACATTATTTCATGAATATTTCTATTGCTTAGGTTTCCAGTCAGTCTCAAGCCAGGTTGAGTGGGCCTTAGTAGAACCTGTTCACTTTGTCTGACATAACATAAGTTATTCAAGTTTGCACCTTCAATGAATTATGCTAATAAACTGTAAAACTTCATTCCGGCATCGTATGGCAGAGATTTGTCGATGTTCAGATCGTAGAGATAATCCTTCATATATTCCTCGTGTTCGCAATATCTGACTATCTTTCAAAAGGTAAAAGAGGTCATCAGGAATGGAGTATTTCGTTCTCAAGTTTAGAAGCTGACCCCTTGAATAATTATGCAACGTTGAAATCCGTTGAGGAGTTTTATCATTTCTTAAGACCTCCAGACCTGGATTAGCTTCAACATCCATTTTTATCGTGAGATCTGTGTAGAAAAGTCTGCTAGGAAGTACCAGAGTGGTAGTTCCATGTTTGCCTACTTTAATTACGGGCAAATTCTGTCGTAGGTTTGTCTGAACTCCGGCGTGCCTGCTTGTTATTCGAAAGTTGATGTAATAAAATCGAACTAAACAGTGTTGTTAATGGTGGAGATCATATAGAGACCTGCATGCATGTCCTCTGTTGATAGATGCTATTAACTTCCAAGCCATTTGATCCACTTAGTAGCAGAAAACAGCAGAAACCAAATGATAAAAGGAGATTGAAGAGGACGCTTAAGCGACGTGCAGCCATGCCCTTTAACAAACTTGTAGGCTCTCTTTCATGCATGATAATTTTTCTCTGAAATTGCGCCTAACTTATAAGGGAAAGCACAACTTATAATGAATTGCACCCAATAACGTATCAGAAGGTGAAACAAAATTTGTATTAAACACCTTCTATTTAGTGCGATAATTACATCCCAGTACAGTTAACACTAGGAATGCTACAGGTTGACTTGGGACAAGTGTGTTAGGTGTTTAGCTGTTAGGTATTTGCACAATGATAGGTCTTCGAACAATTCAGGGTAAGTTTCATTTTGCAACTTCTAATTTACCACATGGAATAAGAATGATATCACATAATCTTCTTGATGACACCCCACCCCCATGTAAAAACGTTTTCTCAAAAACTTTCACATCCACTGACTGTTTTAGAAATAGCTTTTGGTTTGAAAACGCATCTTTTGGACAAAGGGATCAGTCCTGGATCATGTTAAAACTCTTGGCACTATCTTCCTCTCAAGCTAGTATTTCGTAAAAAAATGTTTAGCTCCAGTTCCTTCTTAAATTAAGAAGAAGAGAGGTCTTTTGTGGATGACTGTCAAGTCTGCTATGATTTGGTTTTTGAATTCAGGGTTAGTAGTAGCCATTTGGACAAAGACGTTTTTGAGACAACAAGTTTAAATACGTTACCTGAAAGAACGTGATTTATTTATTGATTAATTACAATTTAATGGCGATACTGATAACATGGTTTAAAGAGAAGATTAGTAAGAAATATATAAAAGGAATGAAAAGGCCCTGAGGATGGTCAGCAAAAGAGTCTTAAGTCTCCATACTAGGCAGACCACCTAATAAAAAGAAAAAGAGAAATAAAAAAAAATCAAAACAACTAAACTGGATGAAATATTTCTCGAAGTTAAAGAATCCCCTACTCCCATTTTACAGTCAAACTAAGTGAAGCGTACCCCTCAGGATTACGTTAATGATTTGATTATTTGAATATTGAACCTGCTAATTGTTTCAGGAGCGCAATAACGAATTGAATATTTGAACATGGAACCTGCTAACCGTTTCAAGAATGCAATAATGGATTGATTATTTGAATATTGAACCCGGTAGCCGTATTCGTTTTGAAAAGGCGCGGATCATTGTTCAAATCAGAAGTCCATTTCTGATTGGATTAGGCAAACACGTATTGATGGATGGGAACTATTTCAACATGGTGTCAGACATGGGGGGGAAAGGTGAGCGCGAGTGTTGCGTAGAACTTCTTGTAAATGTTGTAAATGGAATGTTATCGAGAGCTTTTTTTGCCTATTTACATCTTGACGAACTCTTAGAAATTCTTGTGTGTATTAATGTTCGAAAAAAATAGTTTACGGGCGAAGCCATCGCAAGACTTCTTTTATTTCGTTAATATTTGCAATCGACTGTTTTCGCAGTGTTTTACAATGCAGCTTGTTCATTTTCAGGATTCTTCGTCAAATAGAACAATCTTATTGGACTTCAGAAATGGACTTCTAATTTGAACAATGATCCGCGCCTTTTCAAAACGGATACGGCTATCGGGTTCAGTATTCAAATAATCAATCCATTATTGCATTCGTGAAACGGCTAGCGGGTTCAATAATCTAATAATGAATTCATTATTGCATTCTTGAAACGACTGGCGGGTTCAATATCCAAATGATCAATTCATTAATTTAATCTTGAGGGGTACGCTTAACTTAGTTTGACTGTAAAGCCAGAGATGCTAGAAGCATTATGAGTTGACAGTGACAGCATGTTCAACATGTCAACTATCTTATTAAAATAGCTATGCTTAAAAATATCAGTCCTAGCACAATATTTCATCGAAGTCAGATCGTCCTTTCTCCTCAAGGGGCATCTCTCTGAATGTGAATAAAATTCAATAAAAGAGGATATGTCTGTTTTAATATACCCATTAGGGACTTTATAAAAAAAAACAGTACATCAAACAAGAAATGCCTGTCCTCCAACGATAACAAGTTTAGTTTTTCTTTGCAAATTTGATAGTCCTTATCAGTTTTTAGGATAAACTTGGAAGCTCTTTGTTGAATCCTTTCCAATTTGTTTCTAGTAGTTGTAAAAGGTGACCAGACAATAGTGCAATACATTGGGACGTTACCAAGGCACAGTAAGAAAGTTCTTAGGGTGTTAACATCTTTCAGACCTTTACAGGTTCTTTAATCTTTAATAAGTGTACTCCTAAGACAGGAAAAAAACTATACTTGGAGTTAAAACTAATATCGTAAAAAAAATAATACTTTCATAACAGTGGCACTAAGTAATGAGCAACAATCAGTTAGAGCTCTTGATATAAATATGATCCTATAAATTACAAATAAATAAATATAAAAACAACAATAAAAGATATGGAATATATAAATATAGCTATAATATCACGGACTATTCCTAAACTAAAAGATGAAAGCAATTGATAGATGTTAATTAAATGACTAGATGGCTGCAAGAGCAATTGCCTTAAACTCGTTTAAGTGAACATCTTCACTGATAGGTAGATTGTGCCATAATACTATTGTCCTTGGGTAAAAAGAAAACTTGTACACATTAGTTGATACTCTGATTTTGCGGAAAAGATAACTGTTCAGTAATCTGGTAGCTCTTATTATTTCTTGAATTTCGGGAGGGAAATTAATACCCACATGATCCATTGAGATATTGTAAAACATACTAGATTGAAGGAGTCGGCGATTTTCAAGGGAGTCCCAACCAAGGTGTTCAATCATTGGGGTAACTTGGCTAAATCTTCAATAGTCGTTAAATACAAATCTTGCTGCTCGGCGTTGAACCGTCTCAATTTGGGTGATGTTCTGTTTGGTGAAAGGATTCCAGGCACAACAGACATATTCAAGTTTCGGGCGAACCAACGTACGATAGGCTGTATCTTTGACTTTGTTATCACATCCACTTAGGATGCGATGGAGAAGCCCAAGCGTAGAATTTGCCTTGCTGCAGATGTTGTTGACATGCTCATTCCAGCAGAGATTATCTGTCACTGTGATTCCGAGGTACTTTGCTGAGGAAACTTTAGGCGTGATATGGCCACCTAAAGAATATTGGAACGTAAATGGAATTTTCTTGCAAGTTATACCGAGTCGATGACACTTCTTGATATTAAAATTTAATTGCTAAGTGGTTGACCAGAGCAGTAATAAATCAAGATCATCCTGCATAGACCAACAATCCTGAGGACTATTGATTTTTCTGTAGAGGATGCAATCATATGCAAAGAGGCAATTCTTTAATAGGGCCAAGAATTTTGTTAGCCTTGCTACATAAATTATCAGCATGGGCATTCCAGGACAGAGACATCAGACCAAGATCACAGAATTCGGACGTTTCTTCCAGAGAGCTCCCATTCAACTTACGGTCAAAATAAAAAGGCATAATTTTCTTTGTGATATGCAGCAATTTGCATTTCTTTACATTAAAGTCAATCAGATTTCGCTGACTCCAAATACATAGGTTATCCAGGTCAGATTTAGAACCTTGTTGAAGTGATGGACAGGTTACCACTTCAGATGTTTTACAATCGTCTGCATACAATGCAGTTGAGTTCCCGGGCATAACCACTTCATGCATCGAAGGCAGCATGGTCGAGTGGTCAGCGTGTCGGACTTGCAATCCACCGCTCCCGGGTTCAAGTCCCGCCCTGGCCACTACTTAGATCTGTTTAACGGTAGCCCCGAGTTTCGAATCCTCGGCCATGCTTGTAATATAGCCAACTGGTTTGCCTTCGGCCAGTTGGGATTCTTAACAACGTTATTTTCAATTTGAATCATTTGTTTAAGTTGTTTCGTGGAAAACCTGTAAAGTAGCTTCTAGCTAAGTGTTTCTCCACGTTAAACTATTTATTATTATTATTATTATTATTATTATTATTATCATTATTATTATTATTATTATTATTATTATTATGCAAATCGCTTATGAATATCACAAAAAAATAATGGCCCGAGTAAGGAACCCTGTGGCAGACCAGATGGATTGGCGCACCAGGTAGAACCCTGTCCATCTGTTACGTGCACGAATGACCAACAAATGTCCGCTAACAAAGCATATATGAAAATAGACTCCCGAGTACGATAGATGGCACGCAAAAAAAATGTAACAACAAGCAGTTACCTATTTTAACTATTATTTAATTCGTTTTACATGTCTAATTTACTTAGGTTAAAGATTAAGTTAAGCAGTTCATAAAGCAGGCTTACCATCCTTCATGCCGTGTTAGTGTTCGTCGTCTTGATCAACTTCCAATTCCAACATCCGCCAACTGAAGACCACAGCGCCTGCCTTTCTTGATTTATCGCATTCTTTCCTTGTACACAAACTATTCCGGAGGACTCCATGGTAAACTCTGTATTCTCTATCCTCTTCCTCTGTCGACTATCGTCTTTTTCATCTCTTTCTTCTCTCCGGATATCGCAAGGTCAAAAGGTCATATCAAATTCGTCATATCATAGCTTCCAAAAGTTCAGTCAGCAAGCCAAGAGGGTAAGCTCTCGGGCAAATCTCTTTTGTACTTCTTCCAAGCCAGCTTTTATACATTTACTTTAGTTATCTAGAACGTTCTATTACTATTTATAGCGTATTACAAGTCGTACTATTTTTGGAAACTGCTGAGTCACATGAAAGAAGTTTCTGGAATATTACAGATTATAGATAATTCAAGAAAAGTCTGGGATTGCGTGACAGATTCAGTGAAATTAATTCGATCCTCGTAACACATCTATGACGACTCTTCGCTCTCTGTCGCTCAAGTAATTCTCAAACCATTTATGTAACGTACCAGATATGCCAAAAGTACACAGCTTCTGTAGGAGGAGATCATGTGATACTCTGTCAAATGCCTTCAAAGTTTAAAAATACGGCATTCACCTACAATCCATCATCCAATGCCTTTGTCCACTGATTGGAAGGTGAGGTAAATTTCTCAGCCTTTGTCCCCAACGAAGCTCATAAGGTTGCATATTTTTTCCTTCTCAGTGCATTTGCTGAGTGGTCCTATAAATGTGAATTCATAGTGTTGGTAAAATCTCTCCCATTCTTCTGCTCAGGTCCGTAGCGGTCCAGTTCATTCTTGGCTAGTTGAACGACGAATTGGCGTATCCTTCAGCCTTCTTGTTGTGTTTGGTTTTATTACAGTGGCGCTCGTAATCTGTCACTTCCGACTCCCTTGGGAGTCCGAGGTTTTGCCGGTCACATGACTTTTGGCTGGAATCGCCATGTGCTCGGGTTTGCGGATGTTTGTTTCGTTTTTTATCCATTGAAGAGAGTTTTAAAAAGGGCGTTATTGTGTCTTTCGTTGGCTTAAGCGAACGGTTCGGTGAGTTAATATTTGTTTTTTTTGTCGTTCAGGCAGGTATTTGGAGTTTGTTGCCTTCTTTGTTTGTTATTTTCAGAAAACCTTACTTTCACTTTCATTGACCGAGGCCGTGCGGCCAATGTATGAGCTCGAGTTTTCGACGTTCGTTTGAGATAAATAAACACAGTACTACGGTACCAAAATAATCCCACTTTTGACACCCAAGTTACATATTCATGACACAGACGCCATGTTGCATGCGGTTCAATGTGATTGTAAAGGTATTAAAAGGCTGTGCACCAATAACCAGAAAATTACATTCCCTCAACAACCTGTTGTGAAATGCAGTATCCTCTGACAAGAACAGAAATTCATGTTGATAAATCGTCAATCTCTGCAACATTTTGTCACTTGAGAGCCTAGGTAAGTTCTCCACTGTTCATGGTACACAACTTGGTGTGACTAGTGGGCCCCACAGCCTAAACCTTCTTTCAAAATTAGCTCACCTGATGTTTTGGTAGCCATTGGCTTTACACAATTTAAACTAAACCGATGAGAATCATGCAATTGAAGCTCCACATTGCCAAGCTCGGGACACAAATAACAAACTCTCTGTTTCATAGCCATCCAGCTTCTTCCAGTCCTCCATTGAGAACTTCCTCTCTTCCCCCTCTGCTTTAAACATGAAGGTTTGTAGGGCTTCGTCATTTAGTTACTATCCATTCTTTTCCAGCAGAGCTGAGAGCACACCTCACACGGTTCAGATTTGGTGCCCCCAGATTCCAACCATATGGCTAGCAGAGGGATTGTTAAGTTTAACTTTCGTCTGCATCGTAATTTTCTTTCAGCATTTCTGCCTTCACTTCGTCTTGGTTTATCCCAGCTAATGCATTCTTTAGATCTCTTCATGCTTTGATGAGGTTAGAACCATTGTCACTGTGCATAGGGCGAGGAAGCTCAATGGTGTTAGCTACCTCCAAGTGAATAGCTCTTGTGACTAGGCATGTGAATAGTACTCTGTACCTCTAGATTTCCTTTTGTCATGTGCCAAGACCCACTTCACAGCATGAGAAAGGAGAGCTGGCTGTTGACCTATCTGCTGGGAGGTCAACCATTTTTGTACCCTTGCTCTGAGCCTCCTGCATGTGATGCAATCAAAGATTAGTTTGAAGAAAAATGAGCTACTGTCTATGATCCAGTAACCAGAGAAATGGATTTTGTTTAATGTAATTCGCTTTCCTTGATTTAGAGTCTTCTAATGAAAGAGTCAGCAAGCTTGCTGATATATCTCTGTCCTGGCAGGACAACGGGGTGCTTTATGTCTTGAGATACACTTGCTTGCTTGATGTGTTGGCTACATTGTCTCAATCTAGGAATGGGTGCAGATAGGAGAGAGGACTGACTCCTTTAGGTTCCTCTATCCTACACTCCGGATGTCTTCTCCAAGGGCTTCACACTTTGGATTCAAGGGTGTTGATTTTGTTATTTCTTCCTTGAAGGTTTCTTTTTGTCATGATTTCTTGTTCTGCTGTGCTTAATTCTTTTACGTTAGCCAAATTGTGCCTACATGCTACAGGCCATCTCTTCGCCTCTTTCATATTCGTCGATCTTTTATGACTCATGTCAGTTAGGATCCTTGGATACGGCTAGGGCATGCTTTGCTTTAGATCAGCTCAAGATATATTCCAGGCATTGAAGCTGGGTCACAGGGTCACACAGTTGCTGACATTGTTGATGAGATATGGGTTACTGAATACGAGGCACTTAATGCCTCAAGAGCAGTGCAGACCAGGAAGTCCACCGGCCCTGATGAAATACCCAACGTGGTCTTAAAGGTGTTTGCTCCTGAGCTCACCTCAGTTCTCGTGGATCTGTACAACGCTTCTCTTCGTGAAGGTTATCTCCCTTCCCTGCTCAAGCGTGCTATTGTGAGGCCCCTGCCGAAACAAACCCCTGCTAAGATGATAGAAGATGACACCAGGCCCATGTCGCTTACCTCCCAGATGGCGAAGCTTATGGAAGGGTTTACCTTAAGAAGAATCCTTCCGGATGTGATGTGCGAACTGGACCCGAAACAGTTCACAGTTGCTGGCAAGTCAACATGCCATGCAATTTGCTGCCTCCTTCACCTCGCCTACGAGACTCTGGACAGTGGGAACTGCTGGGTTAGGTTCTTCTTTGCGGATTTCTGAAAGGGCTTTGATCTGATAGATCATAACATTCTGTTAATGAAGCTTAAATCCCTTAATTTACACCCCTGCTCAGTTAAATGCCTAGCCGCCATTTTACTTGAGAGATCGTAATGTGTAAGGATATCTGATTCATCGTCTCCTTGTCTCCACCTTAACGGGGGAATTCCTCAAGGGACAAATTGGAGTCCACTTCTGTTCGCCATTATGGTCAATGAGCTAGTCAAAGATTGGGGCCCTAGAGGCAAATACATGGACGACCTCACAGTGATGGAGGTTGTTCCTCGGAACTCGCCGTCAGTCATGGATTACATTATAAATTCTATTCAGGCACTTGCCTCAGATAATAATGTCTCAACCCCAAGAAATGTAAATCTATGGCGCTATAATAGTGTCGTCTGCCCTCCCCTGGTAAGCAGCGGATCTGTAATTGAGTGAGTCAAGTCGTTTAAATTTCTTGGGGTTTATTTTTCAAGCGACTTGACATGGGGGGAGCACAGAGACTATATAGTTAAGAAGGCCAAGCACAGGCTATATGCCATCAGAACGCTCAAATGCTGTGGAGTGTCCCAAGCTGACATTTTCGGGGCGCACTGCACGCTCATTAGGCCTCTTCAGGAATATGCGACACCTACATTCACCAATCTTCCACAGTACTTGTTGCAGGCCCTAGAAGAGGTCCAGAGTCCGTTTACTAGGTAACACAAGAATTCCACTGTTTCTCAATTCCTCACAACAGGATGGAGACTTTGGTGCCAATGACAAACAGTACCTTGTTATCACAGGGTGAAACCTCACTCCAGTTGCACTGCTTGAAAACATTTTTTTATGTTGCTACCAAAATAACTCTATGAATGGAGTCATTCTAGCACTGGTTTCCCCCAGAATTGATGTCAGATCCTTGCTGAGCTCATGGCCAACCTCGATGATGGAATTCTTTATTTCAGCCTTCATCTCATTCAACTTTCGCTCAAGTTCTGCACACTTTAATCTTTGCATCTGGAGTGTGAGTTTAATTATCCCAGGTGGTGTTTGGGATACTGGAGAGTTGATGTGAGCAGGCTCTGATAATTTTTTCAGCTTTGATCTATTTGTTTTGTCGACTGCATGAGTATATTTGGAGCAAGACATACACAGCTAGTTACTGTCTTCACACAGAAGTTCACACCCTTAGCATGCCAGTACTGTTTACTTGGGAATGGTTCTTCTTCCTTCAAGTGATCCACAAACTTTGGAATGACATGCTGTATCACATCACTACATGTTGAAGGTTCAACACCAGGGCAAATAAAAAACCTCTCCATATCCTTGACAAGGTTAGAAAGAGACACATGGTTATAAACAGCAGTCACTCATGTGAGTGACTGCTGTAAGCTCTGTTGAGACAGTATCAAGGCAAGGAACAAATCGATCTTCAAATCATGTTAGAAGCCTTGTTCACATGAACAAATGGAGTGATGCAACACCGAATTACCTCGTGTGGGATATTGTAGTTAAATTCAAACCAGGTCTGGCATATGATCAAAAATGAAATATATGGGTAGTAATATATGGTTGTAAAGGGTATCATAACGACATACCGGTTGAATTTTGGGATAAGTGGTATTCGTTGTTCGATAGCAAACTGTACATTTATCCACCAATGTTTTTAAATAATGAACTGTCGTCGGCTAGGAATCCAATGACTAAGAAATACGTTGATATATTCAAACATCTTTGCAAACAAAACACTAAGGCAAGTAAAACAGAATTAACGAATGAAACAAAAAAGATTTGGTACAGAGGGAAACTAGCACATTATAATAAATCAAGAGTATTGTTTTACATTAATGGAACATCGGACTGTAAAAGCAAGGTGTCTCAGCTGTAATGTTGATTTCACATTGAATTCAAGCGATAACGGAAAACTAATAGTCAATAATTCTGGTTTGTACCTTGTCACATTCATCGATGGCGTAAAAAGTATACATTTGTTACATCTCAAGTTCGTTCTGGATAAACCATTCATGTCTACTAGCAATGGCGTTATGATTGTACTTCCAAACACTAAAAATTCTTGGGTAACAATAGCCAAGACAGCAATGTTATATTTCCAAGTAAACACATCGCTGACACTGGAGACAGATAATAGTAATATGATTCTCGATGGATTAGATTTCAGTTATATCATGATAGCCAAACAAGATTAATCTATCTAATATTTATATGATTGGGAAAAAGAAGGATATATTCAATTGGATTCAAATATCAAGTAAACTGACTGAAGACCAAATTGAAGAGTCAAAGACTTATTTTAAGGTTTATCATCGTAAATGTTGGGCTTATAAAAAGTTAATGAAACGATTAAAAAAATCAAGCTAATCGGTAACTCTGTCTCTAATGTTTGCAACAGGAAGTGTGGCTTCTGCTTTCGCTACAGGAGGTATTTCAGTAGTTGCAATATCAACAATCTCTGTTCTTATCCAGAGATTCGCGGCTCATAAAAACCTCGATTTAAATATTCAGAGTTGTACCTATGCTTACCAAAGCTATCAACACTTGTTCATAAGTATCAAAAATGCATTGAGAGGCGGTGAATGTGACATTGATTCGTTAGGACAAATGATGCGCTACGTCGATGACATAGTTACTGATCTAGCACCTGATGCTGATAAATTATAACGCCGTATTTCTTGATTGATGATTGAATTGATTTCATCTCCGACGAAATTTTGTATTTGAGCCCAATACTGCTCATATCATTCAATAGCCTTGTTTGATTTTGAAGTTTGTATTTTTTTTGGTGATAAATTCATCATATTAATTAGCTTACCAATGATAAACTTTTTCGATATCATTCGTTTACTTGTACTGTTTATTTGAGGTTGAACTTTTTTAATGAGATCAAAGACTTTTATAATTTTTTCGATTTGGTTTCTGGATATTTGAATGCGGGTTTCATCACAAACATCATAGATTACATTATCCACATGGTATTTTCTGATATAGACTGATTTTCTGCTGGATTTATACCGGTTTTCATAGAAATCAAAGAACTTGGTATTATGTTTGAAATATTTACCCGGGACTTGTCCACAATTAATACAAACAAAGAAACCATTTTTTTAAACGAATATTTTGATTCTCACAGCATGTTTCTTCAACGGGTTTATTTTCTTGGATAACTTCATCACAGAAAGGACAGTTATATCTTTCTACTTCTATTAAGGCATCATGTAATTCTTTATTACAATTCATACTTTTATAAGATGATTTGTTAGATTTGGTCTTGTGGTCTTTGGTTAGATTTTACAATTCAGTTTTGTTCATACTTTGCATGATCATTTTTTCAGATCATTTTCAAAAGATTCAAACACCCCAATTACTATACTACTCAAAAATCATTGTTAGCGACACGAAATAATAGCTTAGTCAATCAACTACTGAATGTACCAAAACAGGAAGACTTTTTTATGAGCACATGGAAACTTTCCACAACACTCTTCCCCCTTTGACCCGTCTATGAGTCAAGCATTAAGTTTGTTTTCCAACATGCGTCTACTGCTGCGGCGCGTCTCGGATTGCACCGCTGAGCAATTGGGTTCCCTTGAACACTTTCCCGCTGCGTGTCTATCTGGACATTGCTTTGCTTTACTTCTATGAGGTATAGCCTTTGAACCGCCCCGGACATCCATGTGGGTTCTCCTTTAGCAATGACCCAAATGTTTGCTCCTCTAACTACCTCATCTTTACCTTTGATAAGGCTTTCTACCACTGCCATCTTTTTCTCTCCCCGTGTCTTATTTTTCTCATATACTGTAACTATGTCACCTACTTGTACAGGCTTTGCGTCATCACTTACCTTGTTGTAGTGAAACTCGCGCAAATTAGTCAAGTACTCATGCCTCCACTGATTCCAAAGGTGTGCTAACCTAACACTCAAATACCTGAATCTCCTAGTGTATCTACTCTGACCTTCCTCCTCGTCCTCGATGATTTCGTTCGGCATTGCCTTGATTCTCTGTCCAAACATCAAGGGGGAGGGTGTTTAAATTTTCTACCCTTCCTTTTGGTAGTCATAGGTTAGTGCTCGAAAGTTCAAAGTTCCTTCCACTTCGATCAACACAGTGAACAGTTCGTTGAAGGTCAATCGTGCAGTACCTAACACCTTACGCAAACAACGTTTCGCACATTCCACCATCCGCTCAAAAAACCCTCCCCAAGGAGCTCTCTCCAAGGTAAACTTCCACTCTGTTTTCTTAACTGAAAGCTCTCTCGTCACTTCGGGGTGGTCGTACAGTTTCTTAAGCACTTTTTTTGATGCTTTGAAAGTCTTCATGTTGTCAGACACAATAAGGACAGGCGTGCCTCGCCGAGCTGTAAATCGCCTTAGAGTTTGAATGAAAGTTTCCGCCGACAAGTCCTCAACAAGTTCTAAATGTAATACTCTTGTCACGCAACAAGAGAATAGCGTGATGTACACTTTCTTCATCCCTCCAGTTGGCGCCTTAACGTACAGTGGCCCAGCGAAATCCATGCCTACGTTCCAAAACGGTTGTGCTTCCTTGACTTCAACTTCTGGCAACGCTGCACTGCGTGGTGCGCCATAGGCTTTTCCCTCTAATCTTTGCAGACTACACATCTACTCAAAACTTTCTTTACGCATTGCCGACCTTTCGGGACCCAAAACTTTGACCTCAGCTCCGCCAGAGTCTCTCTCACGCTGCCGTGTAGCACTCTATCGTGACATTCTCCTATTGTTTTGGTTGCGAAACAGTAAAATAATTGGCTCCTGTGCTTCCACCGCCAAATCCGAATTCGCTAATCTTCCACCGCATCTTAGAGCCCCATCGGTCTCCTTATGACCTAAGACGCCTTTTAAATTTGCAGAGGTTTTTTGGCACTTTAGATCTGATTGAATAAATAAATAAATAAATAAATTACTGTTTATTAAGACTCATTGCAGCAATATAAAGAATGACTGAATTGTAGAGCTATTTACAAAACATATAATACTAAAATATAATACAATAAATCCCATAAATACTAGAAGTATAGTTGTACAAGCCACTAGGTATACTTATGTGTGACAAACTCTTGCGTGCGCTTGTTCTACAAGAAGGACGCGTGCAACGGCTAATGTCAGATCTAAGATTATAATTATGGACAACCTCGTCCTTTTTGGGGAGCGTAAAATGAAAGGGGTGAATCTCATTCCGGTGTCTAACAATTTAAACCTGGCATAGATGGGCGCTTCTGTCACTTAGAGTTGTCAAATTAAGGACATTTAATGCCTTGGTGTAATTCATTAAAGGAAAAATGATGCACATAGCCCTTTTCTTAATGCTCTCAATCTTATAAGATATAAAATCTGGTATTTTGCCGGACAGGGGCAGCATATTCTAGAACAGGGCGAACAATGGTTGTAGAAACCTTAGCCAGTCAAGTTGGAGGCGCACCACATTGCTTAAGGACCCTTAAAGAGTAAAGCCTCCTGTTTCCTTTTTGGCCTCCTGTTTCCTTTTTGCACTGTAACTTCTACACGATCGTTCCATTTCAGGTCCATCGCTCTGACATGCACTCTTGCTAAGATGCTTGAGGGATTCATATGGGACTGCTTGATTACACAAGTGTCTCATCAGATCGACCCTCGTCATTTTGCTCGTGCTTGACCTTCCACCACTGACACGTTAGTCTATTTGTGCCTTCCTTACCCATTCTTTTTTAGCGATAATCAACTCACCTCTTTTTGTGCTGCCAGGCTTCAATTTTCAACAAAGCGTAACACCCATGCTGTTTCTCATCCTACCTTGACGATCGATGTCCACCACTCCTCAACTCCAATCATTAAGCATGCCTCCTTAACTTGCTCCTGGCTCTTTTTTTTTTGCAAGTGATAATTTGGTTTGCTGGCCACTTGCTCTCTTCTTCGCGCAGTCAGGGTGGCCCTTTCCACCAAAGTTCGGAATCTTTTAGTTTCGAGCCCATTGCTCCTCTTGAACCAATGTCAGCGGGGTTGTCCTCTCCCAGGCAACATCTCCATTCCTCTTTGCTTGTGAGTTTCAGAATCTCGTTCACCCTGTTTCTAACAAACTATTTCCACTCCCCCTGTTTTGAATCCAGCAAAGGCTTTCTTTACTGTGTTCATCAGTTGGGCTAAGATTCTTGTGGACATACGCTCTAGTCGGGAAATTGTCAGCGCTTTCAGCGGTGCAACCCTCGACCTTGAGGCTAACAGTCTTGTGTACATCCAGTCCCAAGTGCGGTAAACAAAATAAACAATAGCACAATACGCTCTATTACTCGCATCGCCGAAACCGTGCAGGCAGCATTTAAGCACTTCTTGTTTTCGACTATCGTCGAGGCACCTTATAACTGAAATCCCCTTGATATTAGATAGATCTAAAACCCATTCCCTCCATTTCTTTTCAGCTTTGCCTCCAAGTTTGTCGTCCCATCCCAGATTTTCGTGGCACAGCTCTTGAAAGAACATTTTCATGCAAACAGTGATGGGACGGATTAATCCCACGGAGTCAAACATGCTGGCCAAAATAGCAAGCAAACGTCTGTTTCTCGTTGAAATTTCTTGGGCTTTCGCGACAATTTTCTTAAGACAAACAAATTCCATCATTCTCAGAATCCCATGGGAGACCCAAAACCTTTGGCCGACCTTTGCTTAGTTCCGAGTCTAGCGTAAACTTCGCATACGTTTCCTCTTCACTTGTAACGCTTCCGCTTGCGGTTTCATGATTCTCTTCTGCATCAGTTAGGCCTTTCAACATCTTGTCATTAGTCATCCATTTTCGCAATTTGAAGCCCCCGCGTGCCACTCTATCCTTGGACTTGCCGTACAAAGAAAAGGCTTTAGTTGTGTCGTCTTCGCCGGTCACTAAATAGTCTACGTAGAAACTTTCTCTCATCTTTCTTACAAATCCTGGGTCTTCGTCCTTGTCCTTGAATCACGAGATGTGGTGTCTTAGCGTGGCATTCAAAAGGAATGGGGACGCGTTTAAACCAAACACTACGCGGCAAAATTGGTACACAGCAATCATGCTTTCGAAGGTGGTCGCGTTTTCCAGCCACAAAAACCATAGAAAATCCCTGTCTGCTTTGTCCACTTCTATGTTGAGAAACGCCTTATTTATATTGCCGACGAGCGCTACCCTCTTCTCTTAGAATGTAATCCAAATGTCGAACAATAAAATGGGTGAGGGACGGTCCCTTGTGTAAGCAATCGTTGAGTAATACTGCCCCCTTACCTGACTTTGCTGACACGTTATACATAACCCTGAGTTTGGTCGTGGTCGCTTCTTTGCGTATGACCGCTAAATGTGGGATATAGTAAACTCTATCTGACTCCTCTAATTCTGCCACCCTTTCTATCACCCCTGAAACTAACTGTTCTTTAATAACTGAGTCGTACTCTTGCAAAACCTCTAGCTCCTTTCTAAGTTTCCTAACCTGTCCTTTCATACGTGCTAAACTAAACTCGTAATTGCTATCTAAGGAGTTGCGCCCTTCCTCCCACGGAAACTTCACTGAATACCTGCTTCCGTTGAAGGTGATATTATCCACAAATTCCTCATATACCCGGTCACTCCCTTTTATTCCTAGCGTTCCTAAGTCCCAAAGAAACTGGATATCTCTCTCAGCTAAATTTCCTGGCCTTGCACTGTCTGTTCCTACAAAATTTACACTGACTGCACGCTCTCTATCTGTAGACTGAGTATATCCCAGGGGACCAGAAATAACCCATCCTAAATGAGTTTCTATCGCTACGGGTTCACCTACCCCTCCCCAGACAACATTACCTGTTTGAAAGTGCTGTAAATAATCCGCTCCGATTAGGAGCGGATTATTATATCTATATCTAACCGATCTTCTACTATATCTAACTGATCTTCGTTTTGGGAAACATCAGAAAGCCATATGTTTGCCAAATGGGGATAATTGTTACGCACTATGTACAGGCGCTCGTTCAAAACTTCGGGAACAACAAAGGCCTCTATGAATGTTACATCTCGGCCCCCCACTGGGTTCAATGGCATTCCAACCACCTCCCTAAGGTTAGAACTTATTGCTCGCTGTTCAAAGGTGTAGACAGCGGGCCAGTGCCTTCGGACAATTTCTAGGCCGCACATTTTAGTTACGCGTGATGTAATGAACAAAGTATGGCTGGCTGTATCAAAAAGCACTCTTATTCGTGATCTGCACTTCCCAGTGACTTGGGATTGTGCTGTTTGTAGAGCAACGCTGTTTCCCGTTTCAATATGCATGCTGTTGCCCACTACCAAGTCTAAATTGCTAGGATTCCCTTCACTTTCTGGCGCTTTTCCCTCCCCGGTGGGGTCGGCACAACAAAGACATGAATGATGTTTTCCATTACAGTACTTACAAGTTATAGTGCTCTTACATTCTACAGAAAGATGTCCTCTCCTAATGCAATTAAAGCATCTATCATACTTAAGTACTTACGTTCCTTGACATTCTTGACTTTCTGGGAGTCCTCGTGTCTTGCCCGCTGTAAATGGGTTTCATGTTCAGCAAATCGTTAACGTACACTCTCTGGATGGCCGCCGTTTTTCCATAGTGTTTCTTCAGAAGTTCTGTCGCTGCTTTGTAGTTTGCCGAAGTGAGGGAAAATCCTGCTATTGTTGACCTCGTCGGCTCAACGAGAAGGCCTCGCAGATAGAAAAACATTGTCGACTTTGGCCAGGGTCGCATTCTTGTCAATGGGGCTCTCAAAGGAGTCCCAAATCTCCTGCCATTTGCTGATGTTGCCTCCAAACTTTCGAACTTTGAGTTTTGGCAGTTTTGCTGGTACTGGGGCGGTCTGGTGACTCTGTCGAGCTGGTGGATTTTCTTGTATTCCGAGACTACTTGGACTGGGCGGTAATGCTGGTACGTGATGCATATCGACCAAACGTTCTTCAATGGCCGACAGTCTCACTTTCACAGCAAACTTTACTTTGTTAGTTTCGAGCAACTCTGCGGACATATTCTCTTCAGTGATGCCGTCATCAGCCTCCATCAGCTCCAAAATTCGTTTGTTCAAATTCTTTAGCTTTTCTTGATGGTCTTGGAGGATTTCCTTCCACTGAACAACGCCATTTTTTCGTTCCTCGGTGTACCCTTCGAGGCGTCCATCTACGTCATTAAAAACCTGCGTCAGGTAACTTTTGTGGGCCGCTCTTGACTTTTTCTTGTACATACATACATACATACATAAGCTTTATTTATCCTCGGATTTCAGTGTTACTAATTTTAAAAGTTACTGCGAGAACAAGGCTAAAAAGATAAAAAAATTCATAATTAATAATATAATAATATAATAATCATTAATATAATAATATGATATAATATTAATGTAATATTAACAGAAACCGTGCACTAATAGTTTGCCCTTAAATTCACTATAATCTACAGTCTTTCTAAAGTGGTCAGGGAGGGAGTTCCAGTACATAACAGATGAATAGCTAAAAGAATTTAGACCATATGTGGTTGTAAACGGCTTAGGAAGTGATAAAATATTGGTGCCCTTTTTGGGAGTAAGCAGTAGATCTTAGCTTGATCAGTTGTTTCAAATAGCACGGATATTTACCAGGATGGAGGCACTTGAATATACAAATCATATTTTGTATCCTCCTGTTGGCTAAACCACACAGACTTGCATTGTCTAAAAGATCATCATAGTTCGAGTCCCAGTCCTATAAAACAAATCTTAAAATACGTCTATTTAAAGTGTCCAGTTTAACAGAGTCCTCTGAATTACAAATGTGCCATATCATTGAACGGTAGAGGAAATGGGGTAACATCGACGTTTTGTAAGGGCGAAGCATAATTTCGGTACAAATAAGTTTGCCAAATCTTTTGAAGACACTGAACTGATTATTTATTTTTTTACATACAGAGGATATGTGTTCCTTGAAATTAAGTTCATTATCAAGAATTATTCCAAAAAGTTCCAGGTATCTTGTGGTTGAGAAGAAGAAAGGGTAATCGGTTTTGCCAAGAACCATCCCTTGGTGTTTAGCGGGGTTGGCTTTCATCCTATTGTCTTCGAACCATTAGTTTGCTATTTGTACATCATGATTGTTCCGCTGTTCCAAGGCTACTGGGTCTACGTCAGATGTGTGCAGTTGGCAGTCATCAGCATAAGTGTTTAGTTTTACAGACTTAATGTGAAAGATGAGGTCATTGAGGAACATGTTGAAAAACATGGGTCCCAGGACGCTGCCTTGAGGCACGCCACGCTTCACGCTCATCCAATCCGAATAAGTATCACCAATTTTCACGCGCTGCATTCTATCCGTCAAGTAGTCACCGATAAGGGTGACTACTTTACGGATAGGATGCAAACGGATAGAATGCTATTAATGCTCTTCGATTCTTTCTTCATTTCGCTCATCTTCTGTCAGGATCTGGCGCGAAGGACCAGGTTTCGCATAACTTCCCACTTACGTTGGAAAGAAACTCTGCACGCGCTGGTTCTACAGACTTGGACTGTATACTTTCGGTTAACTTGACTTTATTCTTCACAATCCAACAATACACGTTCTGTTCTACTATAGTTAATGACGTGAACGAGATGTTAGAGACTTGAGTTCCTTCGTCATTCAACCGAAGTCTTTTCTCTTCGATTGTCGTTTCTCTTTGTCAAGGTTCTTCTTCCTCCTAACTTCAGCTCTCTCTGCTCGTTTCTGTACTGCTTTCCGCGTGTCCTCTGCCTTCGTTTTTGTGTGTCCAAGGTTAAGTGTTGGGATCCAGTCTACTTGTATTTATCCCAGGGTTTTGCTGGACAACTGGAGACAAAATAGCGTCTACATACACGGTCGTTTTTCAAGATTTGTTCAATCAAGTCACCTCTGCTTATAGCGGCGATCCACTTAGTTTGATGCTCTGTTGAAAGCTCTTCAGCTTCTTCACCATGAGTGTTATCGATAACAGGCACTTTGAAGAAGGAAACATTTCTATCTCGACCACTTCTTGCATGGCAATCCACTAATAAACACAACCATTTCTACATTAATTTTTACCACGAGCGGTATCCGAACAACTCGCCTCCTGGACCATTAGCCCCAGAAAACTTGCCCCCGATCTTCAGACAACTGGCCCCCAATATGAAAACACTTATGTTACATTGGACAAATATGTTTTTATGCTCATAAAACAATAATTTCTTGAAAGAAGAAGAAAGTTTGTTCTTTAAAGGACATTACAAGACTGAGACTTACGTTTGTAGCGATCGATTGTAACGATCACTTAAACACATGAAAGTGACCATTTTGTAATCCAGCCACAACATTTGAAGTTGCTGAAGTGGAATAGATCTAATTGTTTGTTTTTTTTTTTTTGTTGTTTTGAAGCATTCTGGAAGGGAGGTTGAGGTTGGAGAAACAAAAGACGTGAATATGTAAATACAGCGCCATCTTGGTTAAAGCATATGTTCAAGCGTATTATGATGTAGTCACACTCATTCGATAACTAAGAATTCTAAGAACTTGTTCATTTATTCATAAACACAAATATGCATGGACAAATTGCTTAACTTGTGTACTCATGTGGTACTATAAAACAGATTGCTAACTTAAAACGGATTCACTAAATGCGAAGAGGCTTCAAGTAGTTGTCCACTGTTCTTTTCACCTTCTTAGTACTGCTGCCATATGCTGAACAGCTTCTTCTGCATTTTCTTCTACGTTGTGCATTGATGTCTTCGCAGCCTTCTCTGTGACACGAGTCCGATCTGAAGCGACACCAGAGCTGCTTCCCTGAGCAGGAGTTGTAATAGGACGTACAGTGGCAGGTTGGACTTGCCCTTGGCGCGTCGATTCAAGCCGTTATGCCATTCCTCGAGGTCATTTTTGGTCCTCACTGTTTCCATGTACACGCTCCAGGTGGCCGGTAGGAATTTCTCCAAACCTTCTGTCGTTGCTTCTTGCTGTAGCCGATTAAATCTTCTCTGGATCTTCTTTGCCGGTAGGAATGAAAAAACCATCAGATTTCTTTCCATAATCTTTCCAGATTCTTTTCAAACTTGGCAAAATTTATAGTCGTGCATGGGACATAGTAAGGAAATACCTTAAATTCTTGTCTTAACTTTCAGAATAAATTTTAAACTATCAATGTACTAACCTTCCTCCACAGGGCCTGTGTCCAATGGAAGGAGTACCCCATCAGCTCAGTGTCCGGCAAGACCAGGCGGACCGCACTTCACATCGCCTTTTCAAAATCCAGGGTTATCTTCTTCACCCTTCGGTGGTAAGGCAGGATTGACAAAAGTGCCTCTAGGACTGATTTGTAGTCTCCTTCCTTTCCGACATAATAACATAAACGAGAGGTACTTGTTTGACTTGGTCATCATTCTTATCAAAGGCGTTCACGGTCCACAACTGTGAAAATGGGTGGTGACACAATTTAAATGTTGCATCCACATACCATACCACGGAGATAGTAATCCTAAAATTAAACACGAAAATAAAATAAAAAATAGTAATATCAGTTACAGCATGGTCCTCACTGTTGTTGTTTTATATGTGGAAGCATTCTGTTTCGAAAGAAGGTCCACATAACTACGATTGGAACATTGGAAAACGTTGCCATCTTGAATATAGCACGTGCTCATGAATCATCACCTGCTTGCCAAGCAAGATTGTGACGTTGTGGTAAGTTCAGACACGCATAAATACAAACGTATTTATTGCTGGCAACTAAACCTAATTACACGCGAGGACGTGTGGGTTGTACATACATACATGCAGACATAGGTTAGTTGGCCACTCCCCATGGGGGCTTTTCAGGGCCCACCCATTTCCCACCCATTTCTCACCCAGGGGAGGACATCCACAACACAGTAATCTGGTGCGTGTTGATAACCATCCAGTTATCTTTATCACGGACACATTGCTCGATAGTAGTTTTATCAAGACAGTCAGTTTTAAATGCCACATAGAGCTGAGTGTCGTCAGCGTAGAAATGATACTCTAAGTTGTAACGCTTAATAATAGGGACCTTAAGCACCAGGACGCGAGGTACGGCGACGCGGTACCGGATGTCAATTTTTAGTTCCGGTTATGCGCACGGAAGCCAGTCGTACTTGTCTCATCGCGTCGTCGCGATTCTGGGACGCCAGACAGTGTGGTTTCACGTCGTGGGACAACGTGTTCGGTTTTTTAACTCTTTCAACGAGGTAAGACTAAGTTTTTGCCCACTAACTTATTAAACAATCATTCAACAACATTCCTGGCCAGTTTAAGATGGTAAAGATCTAAATTATTCTTTGATTTCTTCGTTTAAGATGAGTCTAGTGTTCGCACCTTCTGAGCCCTCCACGAGTCGATCTTCAACTGCTTCTTCGAGTCGTCCAAAGACTTCAAAACAATCGTAAGTTCTCTTAGTTATTGAAAATAATGCCAAGTCGTGTGTTATAAGTTTTGAAATCCTACAAATACTCTGTATTTCGTCTGTAAAATTGAGATATATACCTGAGTTCACATCTTACCGCCATGTTGTCAACATTGCTGTGTAAAGTTTGTCACACAGTGATTTCTCTTGAAGAGATTTTAGTAAAATACGGAGTCTGAATTGTTAACGCAGTAAATTTCAGGTTGGCATCTTTGAATTGTTAATATTTGTCTTACTGTAGTCATGCTAAGTTTCTGTAAGCTTAAAAGTTTTATATTTTTCTAAACAGAAATGCTATGCATTGGACTGAGGAGCATGATACCCTATTATGCAGGGAAATCCGCGCTGTTGACCCTTTTGACACAAAGAAAGGCACAGCTCAGCGAGGCGAGAAGTGGAAAGTCATAGCAGACAACGTGATGACCATCGAAAGGCCCAAATTTAAGGTGGAAGCTAGGTCAGTGAGGGACATGTATCGTTTCCTGGCACAGAAAGTCCAAAGAAAGTTGAATGACGAGGAAAAGGCATCAGGTATCGAGACCGATATGGTTGAATGGGAGACAATTGTGGAAGAATTAATTGAAAAGGAAAGGGAATGTGATAGTGCACATGATGCAGATGCAGAGGTAAAGTGTAAGAAGAAAGAATATGATAGGTTGACAGCAGATGGAATGAGACGCAAGGCTATGGAGAGGATTGGAAAAAGCAAAAAGAGTGGAGAGGACGATGAAAATCCAGAACAAGAAACAAGACCGAAAAAGCGGAGATCAAATGGAAGTGATACCTTAATGTACTTACGGGAAAAAAATGAGTCTATGGAGAAGTTCAGAAAGGAAGAAATGGAAATGAAGAGGAGGGAGGTTGAATTACAAGAAAAAAAGCATGATGATTTTATGAAGATGATGCTAGCACAACAGCAACTACAAGCACAGAAGATGCAAGAATTTCAGACAATGATGTTGGCACTGATGTCAAGAATGGTGCAAAAATGAACAATAAGTCCTGTGTTTATCCAATTTTATTTCAAAAGTGTATTATCATGGTCTTATTGAAAACCAAAATTATCCCTTAGTTATTTATTACATCTCCTGTTCCAGTTTGCACTGATAAAATATTGTTTATTGTTTTAGGCTATATTTTTCCAGGCTATGATTTTTACTTTGTGTCTTAAAATGTTTGTTTAAGTTTCAGGACATTGAAATGTTTAAAGTTTTAAATACCAATCAAATAAATTTATAGCAGAATGACTATGGTTAGATTTTATTCAACTATATCAATTAAGAGTTGATTTTTTTGATGCTGAACTATTTTTTCTTGGTTGATGGAAAGCCATTCTAGTAAAATAGAAACAGAGAAATTAGTCTCTACTACAGGTTAGTCCTACTCGAAACCATTGATTTTCTATTTCAAATAGACTGGTTTGAAAAATCCATTAAATTCAAAGAAAAACTGAGATGGTACAAAACTTATTAATGATCTCATTATAAAGTCTCATGAGAAGTATTCCTGTAGTGTTGGTGGCTCAAGCCCAAAGAATTTTGAGGTTTCATTAAAGTACATACATGTCAAGGCATTGCGTAGAATTGCTGCTACAATGTAAAATTTACCTACAGCACTCAACTGCAATTTCAGGTTCTTTTTAAAGTCCAAAAACTTGAAGTAATTAACAATGTCTGCAAAAAGCCATTCAACAGACTCTCGAACAGAACTCATTGATTCATTGAAGAAATGCATTTGAGGGGTAAGCACTGCATTCCTGAATGGAGCTTGCAAGTGGATCCTCAATGGGTAAGCTGGGTCACCGTACAGGCACATAGGGTCACCAGTAGAAGAAAAGGCATACTGGCTTAGCTGCTGTAGGAGCCCAGAATCTGCAAGCATACCAGAATCATGTTTTCTTCCTTCTGAAAAGTAGAAATAAAAATACAGTATTACTAAAACAATGTGAACCATTAACTAACTTAAAGTGAACTATTATTAAACCAATAAAACTAGAAGCACAAAAAAATATAAAATCAAAGAAAATGTATGAATGAAAGATTTTGAATACTATCACTTACCAACTGGGCCAAATAATTGAGCAATGATTCCATTGGGCAAAGTAACAGATTTGAATTTTATGGCATGCACTCTTTTATGACCATTATAAACTATTCTTTGGTGTTCTCCTGGTCTACAGATAGGTCTCACAGTTCCATCTATAAAACCAAAACAATTATTTAGTGCACCACCTTTATCATGACCTGCAGCAGCATACGCCTCAAGCTTTAAAGGCATAAGTAGATCTTGATTCCATGCTGTGATTCTGTGGTGATGGTTGTCATAGATGTAATCGATCACTTCGTTTGTTAACATACTTATGACAGGAACAGGCCTTGCAAATAGAGGTATCATGTCACTGTATCGACATGGGTAGGCAAGGCGCTTGAGAACCATACAGAGTGCTTCCATTCCATCACAAATCGATCTTTGATGGCAAACTATGCGGTCAGGGATGTTTAATGCTTCTTTAAGCATGAAAAGATCGTTCTTTTCAACTCTGAAGTCTGCTTTGCACGTTGCAGGATCGATGGAGTTCAAATCAAACTTCTCGTAATCTTCGTAGCCAAAAGATGGATTTTTCGAGGTACTTTCTTCGTATAACAGCACAAATTCTTTTTCATCAATAACTCCGCTATCGAACGCTAAAAGTAGCGCTTCTCTCGTTTCTTGAAAAGAGCACATCTAAAGAGGTTTTTTGAAGCTCGCGTCGTGTTTGCTGTGAAAGCTTAAGGACAAAAAGGTAATGCACACGACCGCGTCCTAGTTCCAGGACTCTCTCGGTCATCACGTTCGCGTTGTGGGTCTCGCGTCTTGCTGCTTAAGGTCCCTAATGTCAGCAAGAGGAGAGGTATATAGTTGGTGTAAAGAGGGACAAGGGCTCTTGAATAATATTGTTGTACTCTTTCACCAAATTTGGCTTCTTCGATTTCGAATGCAATGGTCGTAATTTTGTAGCGCACTTTCCATAATTGCTAGACTGCGGAAAGACTCCTTCTAGAATCTTTTCAGCATGCCAACCATGTCGCTTTGTCTTGCTTCGTTTTATAATGTATCGTTGGATATGACCAAATTTGAGCGATATTTGTTTCGCTGCATGAAGTTTTGGTCGGTCCGGAGAGAAGCCATCCGAAGTCACTCTTAACCGCGGTGGGACCAGAGTCTCCACGAATTGATTCACCAGTAATTAAGTCCCAGCAATGTTCTGAACCAATCAAGATGTCGATCGAATTTGAGCCCTCAACACTGTCGTTTAATTCTAATTCTTGTAAATGCGGATGTTCTCGTAGGTTTACGCTCTTCGGCAGTGGTGAGCTAATGAACGGGAATTTGAGCGCAGTCATTTCAACATATTTATTGTCGATAGTTCGAAGCGGCAAGGTGACTTCACACCTTTGTATTCAATAAGCATTGTCTCCGAACGTGTTTAAATGCAAGGTCTAGGTGTTCGTTGACTTCAGACCCAACTTCTTTTTTGCATTTTGGTGATGTTGAATCGCTGACTGCCGCTATCGAACAGGATTTGCACAGTCACTGCTTTGATCTTCGTTTGTCGCGGTGGTTGTCGCAGTTTGAAGTAAAATACTCCCCATGGTCTTTGCAGTCGACGTCGCGGTTACGGTGCTCCCCAAAACTGTAGCATCCTTCCTTCCGTGTTAACTCACGAAAGTCGAGTTTTTTATTTCCTTTGGATTCTGTTTGTGTGTGCTAGGTGGTGGCATCTTCGGCAGTTCTTGTTGTATGCACCACTCTGATTATCAATTTTCAAACAAACAATTTTTTTAGGAGAATTTCGAAACAAGCTTGCGGATCGCTCACAATTTCACATGACGCTAAATAAACGCATTTAATTTGAAATCCCTTTGATTGAGGTCGTGTGTTATCCTGGGAAAGGAAGGTAAAGTTGGTCGGCCTTTTCGGTGGAGCCTCTTTGTATTTCTCCAAGGGCATATTTGTTTTCACACCATCGCTTATTTGCTTACCAGTCGTTTCGCACTCATGGATCTTCCAATCAAACGATTCGTACCCACTTTCGATCAGTTCGTGCTCAACCCTCTGATCGATTCGTACCCGACAAATGATAGCACAAAATGTTTAAAACAAACATAAACAGTTATTTCATTTATCCTAATAATCGCAAAAAGCAAATTTCTAGTCAAAGAAACATTAAAAAGTTATCTTTTATTTATAACTCTTGAAAAATCATGGCCTAGTTGACCCATCCTAATATACTTTGCCTACTACCGCGCAGCGCTTACCACTAAACGTACCTATTCTACTTAGTAAAAAAGCTAATTTCTAAATTATAGTACCGTTGAAAAGTTATCTTACTCTTAAACAATCGTCACCTAGTTGCCCCAGCTGACCTATCCGAATATATTTTGTCCATTATCACGGAGCGCCCATACGACTTAACGTATTTATTCTAGATACGATGAATATATGAAGTTCATATATTTTGGACTGCGGTTATAGATACGTATGATGCACGATCCTCGCAGTAGAGAGCGCTATTTATGCAATAGCGAAAATCAGACCTGAAAAAAATCGCGCCTGTACGGGATTCGAACCACTGCATCCCATACAGGCCTGATTTTTTTTTAGGTCTGATTTTCGTTATTGCATAAATAGCGCTCTCTACTGCGAGGATCGTGCATCATACGTATTTATTGTACTTAGTAATAAATAAAAATCCTAGTAGTAAATGCAAATAATGTTTAAGTGCAGTTCAGCTCAGTTCAGTGCATCACTGACCTCTTTATATTGCCACATCCTTTGAGTAGCTGCCTCAGTGACTTCTCCTTCTTGTTGAAGGCCTCCCAAAGTTCGAAGAGCCACCTCTGCACTTCACGATAGGTGGATCTCTGCATTCGCTTAAGCTTGCGTTCGGAGACTAGGCGAGTTTGTTGCGACAATAGTCTCGCTTCTTTGTGCAGTAGGGCGAAAAACATCTAGAGGGGCAGACTGCATCGACCAGCGGCTCTTCTGTTCACGCTATGATGCCAGCCATCAATGTCATTGTTTGTTCTGATTGATTGCATAAATACGCTCCAGTACTTGGGGGCCAAACTGTGCTGCGAATCCAGTTTTCCTTGATGTAACTGATGAACTGCTGTTAAGGCTCCGTCTTGGCTTCTGGTTTCAAGCAGTTGAAGGTTGCGGCAATGGTCTCATGTGGAAGGAAGGGTAGTGCCATCAGTCGCCTGATGTAGCCATTTGTAGTCCGGCGTCTCTTATACGCAGTCTGAAGGCCTAGCTCTTAACTTTTCTCGAAAGGACCTGGTTCCAGTGGTAGGCACACCCCAGCAACTGCACTTCCGGAAGGACTTTTCGAAATGTGATTATGTTCTGGGGTTTGCCAAAGCGTTTGTGTAAGATATCGATCACACAGTCGTAGTTGACTTCAGATCTAGGTAGCCCTTGTATTGAACGTGCGGCCTGACCCTCCAAAAGTGAATGCAAATGATTAAACTAATCGATCTTGTTTAGTTGCGGATTTCTATGAATGGAGCTGTTCCATTATGGATCGTACCATAACCAGCACTCGTAGGTTGATTCATTCGGACTCTTCTATTTCGTGTGCAATGTCATCGACTCCGCAACCATCTGTAATTTCTTCGTCCAGAGACTTAACCAAGTCGAGCTTTTCGTTTAACAATTTGGCAGTAACCTTTAAGCGTTACGTGTCCAAATATTCATCGTCCTTCAACATATCCTCCGCTTCGTTCAGAAGTTTCGTTAATACACTGATTTCCTCTGCGTTTTGCGTGGGTTATCGCCGATTTTTCGGCCATTCTTCGTTTCGGTTGATGTCAGTGCCTCGTGTTGGGCGAACTCACACAGACGTAATAATAGCTATCATTATCCAACTACACTCCCTAGAGTACAAATATCGCCATAGACGAGTACAAATATCGCGTGGTATTTGTCCTCCTGAGAACCGGTTAGGCGGGTTTTCTCGCATCGCACAAGCGAAGAATTGGATTGAAGCTACAAAAAAAAAATGGCGGACAATTTGAATCATATTTCTGACGACGAAGAGTCGGAATGGCTGGCAAATATAGATTCAAGTTTATTAAATGAATCGAACGAAGAAATACAGCTAGACGACCAGGAAATTTCTTCATTTACTTGAAGAAAATAGAAACAGCAACACGACGACGCACCAATTCCGTTCCACTTGGCATACTTCTTTCACGTACTCCCCGTAAACAAAGATCCGCGAAATTCGCCCACACTGGAATAACAATTTGGCGTGTTGGATAATAAATAACTTATTTGACGTTTTGTTGTGTAGTATCGCTGAGTAATTTTACTCGTTATTTGTATTTTGACTCGCCTTACGGGCTCGTCAAAATACGGCACAACTCGTAAAAATACTCAGTGATACTACACAACAAAACGTCTATTAAGATATATGTATTTATAATCATAGCGCACAAATCAAGAAACTCTCATGGCACCTAACAACACTTTTGGCGGACTTTGGCCGGACTGCATCACTCAGTTTACGATATCAATTGAAGGAAACTTATTTGAAGATGCACCTTCCCCAAATTCCCAGTAAACAGGCCAGACCACATCACAGTAATCTCGTGAGTGGGTTCTTAACCAAATTAACTAATTAATAGAGGCAGGAGACGGGACCTACGGTTTATTCAACCTTATCCGAGAAGACTAGAATGATTATCCATTTCTTGATATTATAGAAAGGTAGCACATTGTCGTCAGTTATTTTAAGACCTTAAGTGTTGGTCTGGCCGGGGCTCCAACCCTCCACCTCCCGCACAAGAGTCCGGCGCGCTCTAATCAATTGAACTTACAGGGAGGCGGTATTATACGTAACTTATTTATTGTATCGATTGAAGTAATATGTGAATCACTATCTTAAATATACACGTAATATGAGAAAATCAATCAATTAAAACGTCACTGTACAAACAAAACTGAATAGCGTCAAGTTTCAATAGGTCATATTTCTCGCGTGTCCTTGAGCACACGTAAACGTTTTCTACAATATTCTTAGATGACTTTAATGTTTAATGTTTCAATCAAAATATACCCTAAACCCTAACTGGTCACAACAGTTACGTGTTTACATCGGACCTTCAGATACAAGACTGTGAAACAGATATGGCATGTCCTAACATTGCTTTCTTTCTTTTCCCATCATTACTTTCATTAGCTCTTCTCTTTCTCAGATATTGTCGCATATAAGAGTCGCGGTTTTCCTCCACTTCAATTGCACGGGTTTTTGACTTCTGAGAAGACACATTACCTGTTTTGTTACTTTCAAAGGAACAAAACAGGTAGTGTGCCTGGTATACACCTATAATCAGTGTTTCCAACTGTTTATTTATTGTTAAAAAGACAGACAATTTCGTGATGAATCCAATTGGCCAGAGGTTTGAACACTTGAGAAAATGAAATTCATGAGTACGTCCTATGAAAATGGTTCTTGCACCTCCGAGGTAATTTAAGGGACGTATAATAGTTTGTTCAGCAAAGTTATGATGAGATTCAACATTGTGAATTGTAAGATTCATTGACTCTGCAACTCCTCGTATTATAAGAGAATCACACCATGTATCCTGTCAAGACATTATTTAAATAGCTTATCCATGATCTATTAATATTACTCTCACTAAATCTTTCTGGGTGATCTACCAAATATTGTACTCCTGTAGCTCGAATGCTCAAATGATAATCTGGAACACCTTATAATTGATGTGACACAACTTAAAGAGAAACAGTCGCCTTCTCCACCTACATTCAGTGCCCTTAAACAAACCTGATTCAATCTCAACAGAAGTAATGGTGAATTCTCATTTGGAAGTGGACCTGGATTTAATTCAACATCACCAGATAATAAAAGTCTTCTCTCCATCATAAAGAGTTTCTCTTGAACAATTTCATTACTTGAAGTTCATATATTTTGAACTGCGGTAGTAGATACGTATGATGCACGATCCCTCGCAGTAGAGAGCGTTATTTATGCAATAGCGAAAACCAGGCCTCAAAAATATCAGGCCTGTACGGGATTCGAACCACTGACCTATGCGATACTACTGCGTGCAGCGCTCTACCAATTGAGCTAACAAGCCAATTGGGAGCAGGCCGTTAAGTTGATTCGTAATAAACCCGTGATGATAAATCAGATACAATGTATATATGAAGTTCATATATTTTTCGTACAGGCCTGATTTTTTTCAGGTCTGGTTTTCGCTATTGCATAAATAGCGCTCTCTACTGCGAGGATCGTGCATCATACGTAATTTCATTACTACATGTAGATTTGTTGCTCCAAAAATATATAAATTTCCTGGACTGTTTTTGCTTTATAGCTCCTTTAAAGCACAAGCATGCTCTTCTTAAACACAACCTCTGTTACTGGCAATAGTAATGAAACAATCACTTCTTATATGATATTCCAAATGCCACCATGTATAATTCGTTGCAAGATAATAAAACAGCGATGATCTTGGTCTAATTGTCTTGACAATGGCCTCCACTTTTTGTCTCAGGATTCTACTTTCATAGCAATGATTGTACGAATTTTAATTGGCTTGATTCTTTCCAGTTACAGTAAAGCTCGATTCTATTCCTAAAAAAGGCTCGAAACTGCGAGATTCTTTTAAAGACAGTGTTCGCGTTCAACTCCTGTGCGATTATGAAATTCTAGCCACGCGTTATGTTGATGTCAATCATTCAACAATACATATCTAAAAATGTTTGCTCCCTTGTCTCTTCATTGTTCATTGTTCATTGGGCTTCGTAGGCTCGGTTTTCTTGACAATGATCATTTTTTGACATTTACCCTAGACGGTGCACGATCTGTTTTCACCTTCTGCTTGGCAAAATTTAATTTGTTCCCTGGTAATCTAAAGCCAGTATTTTTCAATTTTAAAGCTTTTTGAAAATCTGCAACTAATTCTAAAACTAGAATCATGAGAAACATCATTTATAGTACTAGTTACTACAGCTTCCGAGTGTGTTTCAGTGTTATTTAATACCCTTTCTGAAGTTGAAAAGTCGCCTGTTCAATCGTTCCGAAATTGGGGATTTTCCTTGAAGCCATTTTGAATCATTTTGACAACATTTTGTATAAGGGGCTTTTAAACAGTTCCCAAGATGGGAATTTTCATGAATCCTACGTGAGGATTTGCAATCGTTCCCACAAGGGAATTTCTCTTCGTTGCCACATTAATTTCCTTTTTCGCAAGCCTTCGTCGTTCTATTTCTCGAACTGGAAAATTATTGAACACAAATAAAACACCGTTTGAAGAATACGGAAACTCATAGTTGATTATTCTCCACGCGACTGTCTTCCTTTTAACATGTTGTGTTCGAAGAATCACACTTGTTTTCAAGCTATTCGCTCCATACACAACGCGACGACACACATTGCGCAGTATTTCTTTTACGGCACAAGCCGTAAGCTAAGCCTTTTCTTGAAGGGCATTCAGAAACTCTGACCGAAAGCTGTTGCGAATCATGTCAGGCATTAATATCGAGGCAAAATGAAACGTACCTACCGAAAGAAATGGGCAGCAAACAGCATAGCGTCGTGGCAGCGAGAGGAGAAGTTCAAACCCTACGAACCAGCTACTTACCTCTACTACTATGTCCAAAGTTGTCGAACCAGTTTGCTGCATCGGTTTTGCGAGATTTCTTCGTTCTGATTGGATAGAGCGCTAATTTCTATTCATATCAAACTCACGGGGTACAAATAATCTCTTACTGAATTTCGTGACCACGCCCACTTCATCGGCCCACTCAAATCGAGGGCGAGTTTTGGATGTTATATCATCTTGCCGACTCTCTGTATAAAAAGTTAACAATGTACCACCGAAATATTGAACTATAATATCATGGCTTTCTATTTTGTGTATTTTCGTACTACAAAGTAAAGTTTTTCCCTCGTCATTTTCACCTTTTCCCGAGCGGGTCCGTCAAAATTAAGAAGGCGTTCGTGGTCAAAACAAGACCGAGCAAGGAGTCTTGGGCGATTTCTCTCTTACGCAAGCGCAAATTGAAAATGTACCGCCAAAATCAAAGAGAGGAACAAATTTCCTTTGTTTTGATGTGTAAATTGTCGAACAAGGAACAGATTGAACCTCGTCAAATGGCTTGTCAAAACAGCCACACCTTCCTCCTTTTGCTCGTTTCCTGTTTTATAAGAGTGAAAGCAGTGGGAGAAGAATCGGGTAGCTCAGAAAGCGCTTCACCATCGTTTACTTACGAGATAAACAAGTAAGATTTGTAAAGTTATTTTCCGAAAGAGTCGGAATAAATACATTTTTTTCAGGTTAGTTTGCTGTTTTTACCCTAAACGTCGTCCAATAAATTTTTGTTGCAGCCTACTAATCTATACAATTTCGAAGGAAAATGTTCAGATGCTTCACCGTCCCCGAAGGGGGTTCTGTCCTCGTGTACCGGTTCACAATGGAATTGTTCTTTCTTTGTTTAGGAGTTATCGGTTAGTTATTGTGTATTGTTTGGTCTTTTGTATTGGCTCTTGTGAATCGGTACACGAGGACAGAACCCCGAAGGGTCTCCACTCATCGAAGCGTGTACTGTAGCCAATGTAGTGAATTTTCAGTCTCTTGTTGGGTTTGTCAACTTCCGTGACTTCAATATCATACAATTTTGTTTCTTTTCTCTGTGAAATGACCTTTTTAACAGGGGTGTATGCTGAGTATTCGTTGCAGAATCGCTTTGGTTCTCTTATCTCTCTCCTTGGCTTGTCCGCCATTTTGAAAATTTGCTCACGAGGGCATCTGGGTTAGCGGCCGCGCTAGGCTGGAACCGACAAAAACAAATGTCCATCGCAGTGGGGAAACAGTTTGATATGTTTACACGAACGACGAGAGCATAGTGCCTACGGCCACGGCCGAGGCCAAGGCTTGGCCCCGGGCACAAAAACGTGTACCCAATGCGTTACATTTCCTGCTCAAAGTAAGTTAAGATGGCGTTATTTTGCTAAAGTTTACTCACATTTTAGCCGCGACGGCCAAATGGCCTTCTTCACGTCACAAACAAGGCCACTACGGCGGCAAACCTCCCAACGACAGCAGCCGGAAGTAATTCTGGCAGTAAACTTCAATTCCGCTTGCCGTCTCAGATGTCTGCCGTCGTCGGATCTTAAGCCCATTAACCTCCTGGTGTGGCGCTAGCTGTTTACAAAGCAAAAAAGACATTAATGAGAAATAATGTAATAAACTTCTACTGCTCAAATATCAAACTAAAATTCTCGTTTGTGCATTACAATAGCGTTATACATCTATTTACAAGTTAAAAATACTTCACATAAAACTAAAGATACGATAAAAATTAAATGATAATTACAATAAAATAATAAATTGGTAATCGAAATTACAACTTTCTCACTGAAAACGTCTGTTTAAATAAGTGAGTCATCAGTTTCTTTTTAAATTCATGAATGTCATTAGTGTCTCTTATGCTCTCTGGTAGAGCGTTCCATAGTCTCGGGGCAGCCACACTAAAAGACTTATCACCAAGCGCGGCGGATCCAAGACAATACCTACCCTTTTGTTTAATGGTAATTAGCTCACTGAGAATAGTGCAGGGCTTTTCCGTGTATTACTTCAAGGGTAGTTAGTAGAACTTTAAAATATATACGGTATTTCCCTTGTGTGGCAATACACTAACGAGCGAAGCTGGCGAGAAACTCCTAATTCTCCCCATTTGAGTTTTCAAAACATATCATGACGGAGAAACTCGATAAAGCTGTTGAAATTACTTGAACAATTTCTTAACTGGTGGTTATGAATATGCTCTTGATCGCAGGGGACCTGATTAACCGCCCCCCGGTTAGCTCAATGGATAGAGCGCTGGACTGTTGTGCGCGAGGTCGAGGGTTCGAGCCCCGGCCGGACCAACACTCAGCGTCTCAAAATAATTGAGAAGAATTTGCTACCTTTCTATAACATCAAGATATGGTTAGATATTCTAGTCTTCCCGGATAGGGACGAATAAATGTCTTCTGGGTGGGATGGGTGGGTTTACTGGCCCGCAGCGATTGGCGCAAGCTGTTGCGGTTTCTCTGCCTGGCGGCGAATCTTATAAACCATAAATCAAAATCCTAAATCATAACTTAGGGCCTGTTTTCTGGTTCCTCCTTCCTGCGGCAGGAACCGGTCGGAATCTGTTTCCCGCAGCATCATTTCCAGCAAGTTAAGCCATGATGTTCCATCTTTTCGAGTCACTCTCGAAATTGGTGCCAATCAGGGGTCTAATAACAGGTTCAAGATCACGTTCGCAGAGCTGCACTTCCTGCCACTGCCTGTAAACGTAAGTTGTGTTTAATTTATTTCAGGTGGGCATACACTTGCATCATCCACGGGGCTTTCCATTGGTGTAACACCACTTTTGTCTTTAACAGAAAAATTTGGTGAGTCAACAACAGACGGAGCAGGGCTGCTCTGGGTTGCTGACTTCGTTTTTCGAGGCGGGGTGTCACTTTTACAAAATGCATCTCTTATGATCTAATACTATTCTTACTGTATATAGCATACAAAAGTTTTAAACTGCATAATAATAATAATAATAATAATAATAATAGTGATAATATTTATATATACCGCGCAAATTCAACTATGCAGTTTTCAAATGCGCCTTACAATTTTAAAAAGATAAAAAAGTAAAATACAATATATAAAATGTAACAATATATAGTCAAAATTACAGGAATGAATATTTATCTAGTCTATAAATTACAATAATATATCAGAAAAGGCTTTTTTAAAAAGTTGAGTCTTCAAATAACGTTTAAAAAATTTAAAATTGGTGGTGCATCTAAGATCTAAAGGAAGATTATATCACAGTTTTGGTTCGGCGGCTACAAAGGCTCGGTCACCAAGAGTTGGAAGAGTCCTGAAGTTTGGATTTGAAAGCAGATATTTGTTATTTGATCTGAGGCTGTAGGAATAATTAGGTTCAAAGTTTACGAGAGATGATAATTAATTAAGAGCTGTACCGTGGATTGCTTTGTGTGTGATTATAATAATTTTATACTCTATTCTAAACGTTACAGATAGCCAGGTGTAATTTGTATAATATTAGTGTGATGTGGTAATACCGTGGTGCTAGATATAGGAATCAGACCTGAAAAAAATCAGGCCTGTACGGGATTCGAACCACTGACCTCTGCTATACTAGTGCAGCGCTCTACCAATTGAGTTAACAAGCCAACTGGGAGCAGGCCGTTAAGTTGATTCGTAATAAACCCGTGAAAGTGATAAATAAGATACAATGAAAAATATATGAAGTTCATATATTCGGAACTGCGGTATTAGATACGTATGATGCACGATCCTCGCAGTAGATAGCGCAATTCAAGCAATAGCGAAAATCAGACCTAAAAAAAATCAGGCCTGTACGGGATTCGAACCACTGACCTCTGCGATACTAGTGCAGCGCTCTACCAATTGAGCTAACAATTGTTAGCTCAATTGGTAGAGCGCTGCACTAGTAAAGTTGGCACTGGGAGCAGGCCGTTAAGTTGATTCGTAATAAACCCGTGAAAGTGATAAATAAGATACAATGAAAAATATATGAAGTTCATATATTCGGAACTGATTTTCGCTATTGCTTAAATAGCGCTATCTACTGCGAGGATCGTGCATCATACCTATTGCTTATCAATTGGCATAATTTGCTGAACTGAGTGCCTTTGGCTCTCAGCTGCACAACTTACCCTGCATTTCGGCACTGGCCACAGAACTAATACAGCAGTTATTTAAAGAAGCTTCTCCCGAAAGAAACGGACGACAGAGAGTTCCCTAATGAGTACGTTTCTGTAGGGCTGAGCAATCTGTTATGTAGGCTGTCAAGCTTTTTTCTTCTTTACACTTTGTAATTGCGCAAATTTTGCTTTTGTTTCCTTCACGAACGTACAGAGAAAGTGCGCAACACAGCAACGGCTTTTTGATTCAGACTTTTCATTGTTTTATATTAGTGAATAAAGGCTGATATTTAGTGGACTAAGATACATTTAGCCTACTAAATTCTTCATTTTAGCCTGCGAAATGAGCCTCAATCCCTGACTAAGTCTATTTTGTGGTACTAAAAGTGTTTTTTAATAGATTGACAAGCGGCCAGAAAACCGTTTCTAACTTAATAATCCTTTACAAAAAGTTACTCCGAAAGGATTAAGAGAACGAGAGGTATTTGCAGTTAACAATTGCATTAATCTACGTAGCTTTCAATCATTTAATATCTGACATATCTTGAATTGTAAAACGCTGAGCAAAGTTTGATTTCTACCATAATTACCAATTTCGCTAATTCTTTGAAAGTCCTTCGAATTTGGACATCTCTACCAAAAGTTACAAAACAGATACCGAAAGGAATTCGATGATTGATGGTTGCATTAAATCTCTTTGTGACAAGCTAGAAAAAGCGTCAGAATCTTAGATTTTACCAGTTTTTATCTGAGAAAGCATTTACTCTCAGCTATAGACAAGGGTAGACATCATAACGTGACGTTAAAATTTAATACTCGAAATGTTACGAAGACTAAAAGGATACAAAGAGAGAATTAATTCCTCAGAAAATAAGCTCAGAGCTCATTTAAATACTGAAAATCAAAATTTACTTGCAGATGAAGAGTACTTTGCGATTCTCAATCTGCTCGAGTTTAATACACGATGGACCTCTCTGGAATGCAAGAATATCGCACAAGCTGGTCGGTGCACCGCCAAATCACTCACGGCTTCTTTTATGTTTTCCAAGCTGAGCTCTTCGTGCTCTTAAAACTGCATTCAGTGTTTTGTGTTTAATGGCTTATCTTTTCTTAATCGTCCAGCAGCCGCGGCGACATTCTTTGACTTCTTTGAAAGCGGATATCGTTTAGAACGGTTCCCAGTCTTGTCTTCATGTGTTTTCATGCTAACAGGGTTATCCAAGTCCTCCCAACATTCTTTCTTCTTTGAATATCTTCTCGTTTTCATTCTTAACTTGCTTTAAACCAACTACTTTCTTGCAAATCTGTCTGGCGAGTAATTAAAGTAATTAAATTTAACTAAAAAAACGCATTTTCATTTGCAACTTAAATGGCCTTTAAAGACAATTCAAAATGGACACTTAAGAGTTTCTTAAAACTTGTGTATCATTGACTATTTCAATTTTAGGTAAAGTTTATTTCTATTTTGAGGTTAAAAAAAAGGAGTGACAATGCTAAGCCACCATACTGATGTTCTTGGTAGAAACACAGCCAAAGATCTTGATGAAGAATCTTTTGTTTGCGTAAATTGACGGACTTGCCTTATTTTGACGTCGAATTGAGTGTGCCAGAATCCCCGACCCAATCATATGCTGTCATTTAGCATGCTATATTTTTAATGATGTCCTTGCTTACGTATATTCTTATATTTTCCGTTGTGTTCTATCCAGTGGTGAAAACGATTTGGCTTACTATTTGAGCATTTAACAAAATCAACAAACTAAATCGCGACTTTCGATTCATTGTATGAGCCTTATAACATCATGCCCGTACACATAATCGTAAAACATTCATTTCAATTTAGGTGTGATATTAGAATGTTTGTTTGAATTATGTCAATTGGAGCTTAAAATTAATTTTTTCATCGCCGAGTGGCATGTGACCACGCATGATCGATTTTGTCAACCTCACAACTTCACGTGTAATTTATTTGCTTTGAACCTTCGCTCCGAAAGATGCTGGAAACGTTACTAATCGTAATACGAGGCTGTTTTGGTTTTGCCTTACTCCTAATGGTTCTCAATGCACCACAAACTCGTACGTATTTACTCAATATACCCCTTGTTCCATTTTGATTTCTGTGAAGTTTATTATTGTGGTTTGTCGACATATTTTCAAATTAAGTAAGGTTGCTGTTAAAGCAAATGGATTTATAGTATTTCCATACACCTAGAATTCAGTGTGGATGTATTGTTGCTTTTACTGATATCATTTCAGAGTCCGTTACATTTACAACCACACCACGCAACCCAACAGACGTTGTAGAGGGATTGAATAGTGGAAGAGTTTCTCTTGTTTGGAAAGTCAGTCTTAATTCTCGAGAAAACTTGCGGAATATTACCATTGGAAGAAAGAGACCCGATGGAAATCAACTGACAACAATAGCTACGAAACCAAACGCCAATTCCTCTCTCCTTGTAGACAGGAAATTCCAAAAATTCTACATTGCAAGATCTCCAGCAACCCTAGTCTTAAAAAACGTGAGAAGAACAGATGAATACATATACTCTCTTGAAATATTTTATTCTGATGGTATTCGCATCGGTCGGAAAGAAACAGACGTCCTTGTTCGTGTGTTTGGTGAGTATGAATTCACTTCCTTTCTCATTGTTACTCATACGGTTGAACTGGTTGTGTGATTAAGTCCTTAGTGATAAAATCAGGAACCTATGTCTATATCTCTAGGTATTCGTACTACAGCAATTGCACGTTCTTCGTTTAAGAGATAACGTGCAGCTCTTACGTTTCTCATTTGAACTGCAGGGAGGGAAATCGTAATGATACAAGAGAAATCTGGCAATAAATATTAGCTGTGGATGTTATAGCAACAGAGTAAATATCGAATTCAGACGGAATATATATGAGAGGTGTTTCTTGATATTGGACGTAAATTGTATTTAGCATGACGTGAATGAGATGCAATGATGTAAATTTTCCCATTGAGTTGAGCTGAAAATATACCTCAATGTAAGGCACATGTCAGGGTTTTGCGTCAGTAGTTAGCGTTCTCTTTTTTTATCATGAGAGCTTTCTAATTTTGGAATATGTAGTTCATGTGCTAAAATTAATTCAATCTTTATCTCTGCGATGTTAATTGTTTTCCAGCACTATTTGCTCTTTTAATATGAAGTTTGTGAGCCGACTTCCTCGGCGGCTCTACGCGCTTTGTCAACCGAGAGCACAAAAAATGTTAAGGCAAGATTAGTAAGCATATCTTATGTGGGTGTGTTTACAACATCAACTTTAAACAGAGTTAACACTTGTAGAATAATGTAAATGACATAACCTCGTGTTTAGGTATTTCTGTTGCCGGTCAAGCATTGAATGAGTTGAAAATGAATTGTTTGTTTGTTTGTTTTATTTTTTTTGGAATATTGTCATGGTTTTCACTTTTAATGCGCTGACAGGAAAGACATTAGGAACTGTAGCCATAGTATATATCATACCCAGACTGTTGTTACAAAACGGTGCAACCCCGAAATAGTAGGCTGTTGATAATGACGTCCGCATGATGGCGAATTTTATCTTCAGTATGCCAAAAGCTATTAGCGAATAGGCGTTTCTGTACTCTTTAGATTTATAGTATCATGCTACAATTGTATGTTACGTCTATGTCTTTTTCCAGGTGTCGTGTATGTTTCGACGTTAAAGAAAAACAATTGTTGAATCTGGTGAAATCCAATAAACAAATGCAGCAGCGCCTCAAACGATAACACTATAATTTCCGATGCCCATAATCAACTATAATGCAGACCATTCAGTTTCAGATACTAGTTTGGAAAGGAAATCGATTTTCCCAGAAAGACCGAAAGTAAAGACCAAAAAGAATAAAGGGATTTGTCTAACTGCCACTGTCCTGTAAATTTTATTTCTTTACTGATATATTAACGTATCAACCTTTGCAGTAATTGGCTTGAACCCGGGGGTAACATGTGAAGGTGTAGTCTGATCGTCCGGGTGAGTGTAGTCCTGAGAAGGACTGTTGTCGGTGGTAGTGACTGACGTTTCGACAACCTGTGCGGAGGTCATCATTAGAGTCAAGTGAATGATTGTTGTCAGGAGAATGTTCTGACACTCACCCGGACGATCAGACTACACCTTCACGTATCAACCTTTGTCTCTCAAACAAACTGAATAACTCTTTATTCTACTGACTCCTTTATATTAATATTTTATCCGTGATCCAGTGTGCATTGATAGAGATATATATATATCTTATTAGACGTTTTGTTGTGTAGTATCGCTGAGTATTTTTACGAGTTGTGCCGTATTTTGACGAGCTCGTAGGGCGAGTCAAAATACAAATAACGAGTAAAAATACTCAGCGATACTACACAAAAAAACGTCTAATAAGTTAGACGTTTTTTTAGCATAAATAGTGCTCTCTACTGCGAGGATCGTGCATCATACGTAAGTTATTTATTATCCAACACGCCAAACTGTTAGTCCAGTGTGGGCGAATTTCTCGGATACTTATTTACGGGGAGTGCGTGGCAGAAGTATGCGAAGCGGAACGGAATTGGCGCGTTGTCGTGTTGCTGTTTCTATTTTCTTCAAGTAAATGAAGAAATTTCCTGGTCGTCTTGCTGTTTTTCTTCGTTAGATTCATCTTATACCCTTGGATCTATATTTTCCAGCCATTCTGACTCTTCGTCGTCGGCAATACGATTCAAACTGTCCGCCATTTTATAT